>NW_026876874.1:0-20766 GCF_032173495.1 Musca vetustissima | reverse complement strand
TTAGAGTCTTCTGGTCAAACCATGGGACAAATTTATGGAAAACGATTTTTAGCAAGATTTGATACACGTACATCGCACTGTTAAACAGTTAATCTCAATCAGACACCCCTTCGAAATACATATGGAAGCTATAGCTACATCTGCACCAATTTCAACAAAACGCAATTATGTCATTCAAGTCTCAATCGAAATCTGAATCGATTTTCCCGAAACGTACCAGACAGCATTCGTGCAAATCGAAGTATATATAAGAGGTGACAGTTTGCGGTGTGATCTTTTTAACATCCTGCTGGAATAGGTCATACGAGACGCAATGGTGAACAGAAATGGCGCTCTGTATACCAAACAACACATGTTACTCGCCTACACCGATGACATCGATATAATGGGTCGATCATTGTGAGCGGTAACAGCCACCTATGAACAAATTGAAAAGGAGTCTGCCAAAGTGGGTCTGGCAGCAAACGGTGAGAAGACCAAGCTGATGGTATCAACGCGCAAGACGTCCAGTAGACTCGAACCAACTGTGGAACTTGAGAACTACAGTTGTTGTTGGCCATCACAATCCTTCTCCGAATTTCAAAACTGATGTCATTCGTTTTATTTATGGCGGTACCAAGGTATATAAAGTCTTTAACTACCTCGAGCTACTATGGTCTAAGTAAGCAGTTTAGAAACAAGGCCACCTCCCGCCAGACCAAACTCACACTTTAAAAGACGCTGATACTACCCGTGCTATTATATGGATCAGAAGCATGGGTACTTGCTCAAGCAGATAAGGCAGCTCTTGGGGTGTTTTAGAGAAAATTTCTTCGAAAGATCTACGGGCCGATCTGCGTCGACGGTGAATAACGGCGTCGATTGAACCACGAGCTTTACAATTTATACGCGGACATCGACATAGTCAGTCGTATTGAGCTGTAGCGACTACGGTGGCTAGGCCATGTTGTGCAGATGAATGAGAATGCCCCAGCTCGAGAGACATATAAAAAAGAGCCTACTGATGGTTCCCGTAGAAGGGAAAAGCCACGAATTAGATGGAAAGATCAAGTAGAAAACAACATATTAGAACGTGGTCTTCCAAATTGGTGGATTTGCGCAGAAGACCGACGCGCTTGAAAATTTTTTTAAGCTCGGCTTATGGAACAACCGTTCTGTAACAAGCCAGCTAAGTAAGTAATAGGGACTTTTGTGAACCCTTTACCTTAAATCAGACGAAAATATATATGGGAGCTATATCTGAATCTGAACCGATTTTCATGAACATTAGCACTCACCGTTCTAGACTTAACTCCGTACGCTATGCCAAATTTCGTCCATATCGAAAGGTATATAGGGACTTTGGTGCACCATTTACCTTAAATCGGACCGATATATATATATATATATATATATGTATATATATATATATGTATATGGAAGCTATATATAAATCTGAACCGATTTTCACGAACCTTAGCACACATCATTCTAGACACAATTCAGCACGATGTGCCAAATTTCGTGCAAATCGAAAGATATATAGGGACTTTGGTACACCATTTACATTTAATCGGACGAAAATGTATATGGGAGCTATATATAATCTGAACCGATTTTCACGAATCTTAGCACACATCACTCTAGACTGAATTTAGTACTCTATGCCAAATTTCGTACAAATCGAAAGATATGTAGGGGCTTTGGTGCACCATTTACCTTAAATCAGCCGAAAATATATATGGAAGCTATATCTAAATCTGAACAGATTTTCACGAACCTTAGCACACATCATTCCAGACTTAATTCAGTACCCCGTGCCAAATTTCGTACATATCGAAAGATAATTATGGACTTTGGCGCACCATATACCTTAAATCGGAGGAATATATATATGGGAGCTATATCTAAATCTGAACCGATTTTCACGAAATTTAGCACACATCATTCTAGGCTTAATGCAGAATGCTGCGTTAAATTTCGTGAAAATCGAAGGATATATAGGGACTTTGGTGCACCATTTACCTTAAATCGGACGAATATATATATGGGAGCTATATCTAAATCTAAACCGATTTTCACGATTCTTAGCACACATCATTCTAGACTCAATTCAGCACGCTGTGCCAAATTTCGTGCAAATCGAAGGGTATATAGGGACTTTGGTGCAGCCTTTACATAAAATCGGACGAAAATATATATGATAGCTATATCTAAATCTGAACCGATTTCAAGAAGTTTCAATCGAATACTCTCTGCAATATTTCATGTAACGCCACCAAACATAAGCTCATCGGTGAACCATGTGCATAAATTTGGACGAAAATTTTTTGTCTCAATCGAACAACCCTTGGGAGTTTGGAGCACCATTTACATAAAATCGGACAAAGCAATACATGGGAGCTATATCTGAATCTGAACTGATTTCAATGAAACTTAACTTACTCTATCCTAGTCTCAATTCCATACGTTATGCCAAATTTTGTTTCAATCGAACAAATATTGGGAGTTTGGTGTACCATTTATATAAAATCTGACGATGCTATATATGAGAGCTATATCTGAATCTGTACCGATTTTTATAAAACTTCAAAGACATCGAAGTGGACTTAATTTAGTAAGCAGTGCAAAATTTTGCCTCAATCGGCCAAATATTGGGAGTTTGGCGCACCATTTAGACGAGATCGGACGAAAATATGCATGGGAGCTATATCTAAATCTGCACCGATTTTCTACAATTTCAATGGGGTTCGCCTTTGGGCCAAGAAAATGGCATGTGTCAAATTTCATCCAATTCGGACCATAAATGCGAAGTGTACTTTGCTCACAAAAATACATGGAAGGACGGACGGACATGCATAAATCGACTCAGAAATTGATTCTATGCATATTTTTAAAAGGAGTCTTGTAGCTATCACGTTTCCTCTTGCCTATTACAAACATATGCACAAAGGCATAATACCCTGTACCACAGTGTGGTGAAAGGTATAAAAATCCACGCCTTGTAAGGCCTTGAAAAACATTCTTTAAAAAACCCACGTATTGTATGAACTTGAAAAAATATGCTTTTAAAACTTCAAGCCTTGTAAGGCCTTCAAAAAATATTGAAGTCTATAGAGGCCTATAAAAATTATTTCAATCCACGCAAAGAGAAAATCTACTTCGAAGCTAATAAGCCAATTAGACGAACACACCTGTGACACACATACCCTTAACTTCTTTATGTGCCCATTACGAGTGCATTCTACCATTACATACATAAACTTAATAAAAATTGCATTAACACTTCCATTCTTCGTCGTCTTCTTATTCTTCTGCTTCTTTGGAAAACTTCCATACAGCTACGTGCAGGCCTAGCCATGACGAAGGAAGAGGAGCCTCCGACAAAGTAGTAGTCAACTACGAAAAAGTCATTCATCCACTTCAAAAAGTGTAAAGCGACACACATCGAAATGTGTGTGTGAGTGTGATATGTAAACTTATATATTTGTGTGTGTGTTTGGCATACCAATACCCACTCAACTGAAAATGTGTGCTGGTCTTTCGGTTAAGATTGTCACAATGGGACCCATCAATGTTTTCGAGGTGGATGTGCAACAGTTGATTCTTAGGATTTGTGAAAGAATGACAGACACATATACACACACATGGACGTACACACACATGGACGTACACACACATGGACATACACACAGGCATACATACCAGCAGGCATAATAGTCATCTTAAAATGCATTTCATCAGTATTATCATCAACATCATCGGCATCATCAGCATTGTCATTAGGCTTCATAATGCGTACCATAAAGGCAGCTTTATTAAAATGGACTAATGGATGTATGTAGTCACAGACACACGCACGCACACACCACACATACATTCATGAATGTGTGTGTGTGTGTGTCAAAATGGCTATGGGGAATTGACAAATCTTAATTAGTGCCAGTGACACAAAGTTAGTTAGTTAGTTCTACATTTTTATGGCTCTTGAAAATTTTTTACATTACACATTTTTTCCTCTCTTTTTTTTGCTACAAAAAAAAAAAAAAAAAAAAAAAATTATAAGCAAGCATCCCATTTAAAAAAGCCACTTTTAAGCACAATTAGGATCTATGCAAACATTAACTAAAACTACTTTAGATACTATGCAAAAAAAATATTCTAAAGTGCAGTTGGAGAGTAAATTTTTGGCTAAGTATTTTTTGGGCATCTTCTTCAACTATCTTATGAACAGGTAAGTGGTGGTTGAAGAGACATTTGTTCGGAATGTTAAATTTTTTAGTTTGAATATTTGATAATTGCAAAAGTCTATAAGTAGAGTTTTAAGGATATTAAAAATGTTTGCAATGTGTGGAGGGGAATTCTACAAAGGATATACAATTTACGGATTAAAAAAATAATTAATTTAATTTTAAAGGCGTTGATTTATTAAAGGGTATTTTTTCAAGGCCTTACAAGGCGTGGATTTTTAAAGATTATTTTTTTCGAGGCCTTACAAGAAGTGGATTTTTTAAGAATATTTTTTTCAAACCCTACAAAGTCGTGGATTTTTTAAAGAATATTTTTTTTTAAGGTAAATGGTATACCAAAGTCCCTATATATCTTCCGATTTGCACGAAATTTGACATAGCCCACTGAATAAAATCTAGAAAGATGCATGCTAAGTTTCGTAAAAATCGGCTCAGATTTAGATATAGCTCCCATATATATATTCGTCCGATATAAGGTAAATGGTGCACCAAAGTCCCTAAATATTTTTCGTTTTACACGAAATTTGGCACAGAGTACTGAATTAGGTCCAGAATGATGTGTGTTAAGTTTCGTGAAAATCGGTTCAGATTTAAATATAGTTCCAATATATAGTTTTGTCCGATTCTATGTAAATGGCGCACCAAAGTCCCTATATATCTTTCGATTTGACGAAATTTGCCACAGCGTATTGAATTAAGTCTTGAATGGCGTGTGTTAAGTTTCGTGGAAATCGGCTCACACTTAGATATAGCTCCCATATGTATTGTCGTCCGATTTAAGGTAAATGGTGCACCAAAGTCCCTAAATATCTTTCGTTTAGCACGAAATTTGGCACAGCGTACTGAATTAGGTCCGGAGTGATGTGTGCAAAGTTTCGTGAAAATCGGTTCAGATTTAAGTATAGCTCCCATATATATTTTCGTCTGATTTAAGATAAATGGGGCACCAAAGTCCCTATATATCATTCGATTTGCACGAAATTTGGCATAGAGTACTGAATTAAAAATAGAATGATGAGTGTTAAATTTCGTGAAAATCGGTTCAGATTTAGATATAGCTCCCATATATATTTTCGTGCGATTTCAGGTGTATGGTGCGCCAAAGTCCCTATATGTCCTTCGATTTGCACGTAATTTGGCTTAGCGTACTAAAATAAAGTCTGGAGTGATGTGTGCTAAGTTTCGTGAAAATCGGTTCAGATTTAGATATAGTTCCCATATATATTTGCGTGCGATTTAAAGTAAATGGTGCGTCAAAGTCTCTCCATATATATTTTCATCCGATTTAAGGTAAATGGTGCGCCAAAATCCATTAATATATTTCGTTTTGCATCAAATTTGGCACAGGGTACTGAATTGAGTATATAATGATTTGTGTTAAGTTTCATGAAAATCGGTTCAGATTCAGATATATCTCCCATATATATTTTCGTCCGATTTAAGGTAAATGGTGCGCCAAAGTCCCTAATTATCTTTCGATATGCACGATATTTGACATTGCTTACTGAATTAGGCCTACAATGACGTACGTGAAGTTTCGTCAAAATCGTTTCAGATTTAGATATAGTTCCCATATATATTTTCATCCGATTTAAGGTAAATGGTGCGCCAAAGTCCCCAAATATCTTTCGATCAATTTCCTGTCAATGTTCTTTCGAAAAGGCTACGTCTGTTAGAAGACTATGTAGAATATACCCAAATTGGTGAAGGGTGTCATATAGTCGGCCCAGTCCGACTTTGCTACTATCCTTACTGCTTTAAAGAATATTTCCATGTTAGGATTTTGTAAGTTCTTTTCTCTTTCTGTTATCAAAGACAACCATAACAGTTCTCTTATGAATGCTAACAGAGTCCTTTATTATCACAGCGATTAACATCTTAATTTTTGTGTTTATTCTTTTGATTATGTTAAAATATCCCAAAACATTATTAAAGTATTGAATATTAAGCATGGTTCTATATTTTCTGATTAGTGTATCGTGTTACTTTAAGGCGTCTGAACGTTATCAGTTGATGCGATCAAAGATTTAAAAACAGAAATATATAAAAAGCGGTTAAGCGGGATAAATTAAATTAATTTCTTAAATATTTAAATTCATGAAAATTAAATTAAAAATAACAAAGATTAAATTTAAAAATAAATTGAAAAATAGAAATAAGAATTTAGTAAAAAAAAATAAAAAATAAAAATAATATTTATTAATTTTAATAACAATAATAGTTAAAAGTTTAAAAAAAATATATAATAATAAAAAAATTTTATTGGAACATAATTAAAATAATTTATAAATATATTAAAATAAATTTATGTTAAATTTTGCTGAAGGAAAAAAAGTTATCATAAATAGTTACTAGTTTCAAAAAAAAAAAAAAAAAAAAAAAAAAAAAAAAATAAAATAAAATAAAATAAAAAAATAAATAAAAAATAAAATAAAAAATAAAAAAATTATATTAAACAAGTATATTAAATAAATGATAAGAAAGTCAATAAGTGAAAAAACTTCAAAAATAGTTTTTCAAGCTGTATATGGAATTGAAAATATTAAAACAACATAATGTCGATAATCTAATTTTAATAAATATTTTAAAACTAATTTAAATGTGTATTGTCTAAATATTAAAAAAAATAAATAATATAATAACAGATTAAAAAAATATTTTTCATTTTAAAATATAAACCAGGAGCCATACAGTATATATAAAATAAATTTATGTATATAAAAAATAAACAACAAATTCAAAGTAATTTCAAATTCACTATAAATATTTAAAATCATAGTGTTGAAAGCAAAATATATATATATATATATATACATTAAAATTTGATAGTTTAATTAAAAATATAAAAATAAAAAATTCAACAAGTGAGTAAATAAAAAAATGTTTTAGAAAATTTATTATGTAAATTAATACTATTAAAATAATTAAAATTTATAATATTTTAAACAAAAATATAAAAAAAGAATCTTAAAAATATACGTAGAAGTTCCTAGTGAAATAATAAAATTGAAATAAAAAAATTATTTAAAAAAGTAAAATATAAAATAATAAATAAAATTTTAATATCGTGAGAAAATCGAAATTTGATTTAAAAAAATATATATAAAAAATTGTGAGAATTTTCAATACTAAAAAAACACAAACAAAAATACTAAATTGTTCGTCTAACTATCCCACTACACATATGTACGTATATATGTGTATTAGAGGTATACATGTATGTATTTATATATATGCATACATACATGTGTGTGTATGTTTGCAAGTTATTACTCTATTTAATATTTTTTATGATTATATGTCCCTTTTCTTCGCAGTTTAATATTTTTATCATTCGCTATCTGTGTATTATGCCGTAAACTTTTTACAACCACTGTGTGACACACCATCATCCTCGTCTTCATCTACGTAGTCCAATAAGAAGTGTCTTAAGGCAGATATGTGAATATTATTAATATGCACATAGTTACAATGTATTTCCCAATAAAAACAAGAAATATTGAGTGAGAACATGGGTACAATAAAAATGAACCCAAAAAAAAAAAAAAAAAAAAAATAAATAAAAATAAATAAATAAAATAATGACAAATTACTAAAAAGAAACCATGAAAAATGCTATAAGGCGGAGGGTGGTTAGTTTTTATTTTGGGGTCAAGAATAAAGAAGTCATACTTTAAAATAAACCAGTAAGGAATGAATTAATGTCGAAAGGGGCCTTCACCACTTTGGGTATATTGTACATATATGTATTCTTACAATTTTATGTCAATGTTCACTCGAAGGAACACAATCATGCCTTTCTGCAACCTTCGCTAAATTTAATTTCATTCGGGCAGATTTAGAGTCGTCTGCGTACCATGGGACAAATTTATGGATAACGATGTACAGCTATATCTAAATCTGGAGCGATTTTCATGAATCTTAACACTCATCGTTCTAGACTTAATTCAGTACGCTCTGCAAAATTTCGTGCAAATCGAAGGATATATAGGGAATTTGGTGCACCATTTATATAAAATCGGACGAAACTATATATGGGAGTTATATCTAAATCTGAACCGATTTTCAGGAAGCTTAAAACACATCATTCCAGGCCTAATTCATTACGCTGTGCCACATTTCGTGCAAATCGAAAGATATGTAGGGGCTTTGATGCACCATTTACTTTAAATCGGACGAAAATATATATGGGAGCTATATCTAAATCTGAAACGATTTTCACGAAAATTGGCACACATCGTTCTGGGCTTAATTCAGTACGTTATGCCAAATTTCGTGCAAATCGAAAGATATATAAGGACTTTGGTACACCATTTACCTTAAATCGGAGGAAGATATATACGGGAGCTATATCTAAATCTGAACCGATTTTCACGAAACTTTGCACACATCATTCTAGACTTAATTCAGTGCGCTATGCTAAATTTCGTGCAAATCGAAAGATATATAGGGACTTTGGTACGCCATTTACCAAAAATCGGCCGAAATTATATATGGGAGCTATATCTAAATCTGAACCGATTTTCACGAAACTTGGCACACATCTTTCGTGGCTCAATTCAGTACGGTATGCCAAATTTCGTGCAAATTGAAAGATTTTCAGCGTCTAAAGTCCGTAAATCGGGCGAAACTATATATGGGAGCTATATATAAATCTGAACCGATTTTCACGAAACTTGGCACACATCTTTCGTGGCTCAATTCAGTACGCTATGCCAAATTTCGTGCAAATCGAAAGATTTTCAGGGTCTAAAGTCCGTAAATCGGGCAAAAATATATATGGGAGCTATATCTAAATCTGAACCGATTTTTCCAAATTTCAATAGGGTTCTTCCTTGGGCCAAATAAATGACCTATGCCAAATTTCATCCAATTCGAATCAAAAAACGACCTGTACTTTGTTTACAATTTAACATGGACAGACGGACGGACATGCGTAAATCGACTCAGACAGTGATTCTATGCATATTCTCAAAAGGAACCATGTGTTTATATCGTATCCTTTTGCCTGTTACAAACATATGCACGAGGAAATAATACCCTGTACCACAGTGTGGTGAAGGGTATAATTCGAGTTAAAAGAAATGTTCAGCATTTTTCTAAGCCTCTAGTCGTGGATTTTAAATATACACTTTTAGGAATTTTTCTGCATGGATTTTGTTGCCCCTAAATTCGTATCACAGGATTTCGGAAGGTCAATTTATTGATATGGCATCATATTAAGATCACAACCGTTTTTCTATTTTCAATATTTTTTATATTTTAGCCGCATTTTCCAACCAAAGTAGCTGTTGTGTTCGGCACTCCAGGTTGTTTGAGAGTGAAACATATTTTAATAGAAAATTGTTCGAATACATGTGACGGCCCATTTGCGGTAGATAAAGTTACCTCCTGATTGAAGGAATTTTTAATTCACATCACATTGTGTATGGTAAAAATATTCTGTCTGCCTTCAATTTTTCTACTGAAATAGATTTCTAGTGTTTAAGAACCCTATAGAAATTTTTCTGAACAATGTTTTATTGAATATAAATCGTTTTGTTTGTACTAGGCCAAAAAAACTTGGTCTCAAACATGATTATTTAAATAAATAATGAATTATTATTTAATATTCCTTAAGTTTTTCTTCAAAAAACCAATCCTATTGTATAGCTTTTTGTTTAAGTATTCTCGGGGTCAAAATTGTTGTTGATATAATTCGAATTAAAAATACACTAATTAAAGAATGTCCCTACAAAATTTCAAGTGAAAATCTCAAGAACTCTTGAAGATATATCCGATTTATTGTGTCAGCATCAAGTGACGGCTGGAGGGTTTCTCAACCTTTAAACGCGTTTTTCTCTAAACATTTTTTTGCGAATGGCGGGCACGATAACTCAAAAACTAATAATCCAATCGGTTCCAAATTTTGCAACGTTTCTCTGGGAGTGTATACCTTTCGCATGAACTAGGATAAAGCCAATCGGTGAGGATCTTCCTTATTTTGTAACTTGGTTTTTTGTCAAAAAAATCGGCGGTTTTCCAAAAATATTTTTTCAAAGGTCCATTTTGTTAATTTGAGAGCGAAGTCTATAATCCTAGTTCATACGAGAGCCAGACATGTATTCTTTCTAAATTCGTCACAACAGCTATAAGAACCCTGTTTTTTTTTCATATGTATGAAAATGTAAATTCAATTTACATTCCACTTATCTTTTTTTGTCATTAAACTAAAAATAAATATCCAGTGGCTCTTCTGAGAAAAAAATCTTTGATTTGGTGATAATTGATATTGCATGTTATGCTCAATGGGTTGTTATTTGTATATATACATACATATTTTTATGTAAGTATATACATATTTCATTTTAAATACTTACAAAAAAATTGTGCTGAAACCTGCACTAATTTGGCACGATATTTTAATATTTAATTATAAATATAAAAGAAACTTACTTCCTGTGCGGCAGATTTTAACAAAAACATATTATTAAATTAATGGAATCCTCTGCGACTGTTGCAAACGTGATGGGATTTTTTTACTATTACTGATACGATTTGCAATTAAATTGCTCATCACACTACAAATGAATGGGTTTATCTGCTGTTTTTTTTTTCTTTAACCTTTTAAGTTGATATATCCTTGCGGATGATGTCAATCGGTAATCACTGTTGATTGAATATTGAAAATTGACAATTCCAATATAATTATTAATTATCAGTTATTATTATAGATGTATAATAAAGAGTTATTATTTGTGGCGCAGAATTCTCTTTGACATTGATGTTATTTAAAAAATCATATCATTTATTCATTAATTGTTAATAATTGTATTATTGTGTATTGGAAATTCTTTACATTCTTTGCATGGAAATATAAAAATAGACTTTGCATATATGCAAAAAAAACGAATTGGGATGAGGAATTATTGTTAAAAATAAATTAAACAAGTGAAAAAGTGTTAAGTTCGGCCGGGCCGAACTTTAGGTACCCTCCACCATAGATATACTGACAAGTACCTGTCAGTATTGAATGAAAATATTGGAAAAAAAAACCAAAAGAGTGGGCCTATACCGACATTTCTACAAAACGATTATATAAACAATAATGCAAATTGCAGAAATTTTTAGTGGATAATTATAACCTCAGCCTTATGGCTAATGAGGGTGTATACACTTTAACACGATGAAAATGTGCCTCATCTTGGTTCTAGACCCCTCATATTGGTTCTAGACCCCATGTCTCTTTGGACCAAATTTGTTTCAGAAAATTTTGATTTCATCCAAACTTTGTCCATCTTATTATTTCTTCCAAACTTAGTTTGAAGTTCGAAGAGGGGAATATCAGTCCATTTCTTCTGGTACCTCCCACACAAGAGGTAGGTTTAATTAAATGCGGCTATTGTTCATTATCGAAGCTTACTAATGTTTTGTCTCGCTATCCTACGCAGGTGAAATGATTACAACAGAGTCGTAGAACCAAACTCAAAACACGGAACAAATCAGGTAACTTTTTTAATATAAACCAGTAAGGAAAGCAGTAAAGTCGGACGGGGCCGACTATATGATACCCTTCACCACTTTGCGTACATATGTATCCGAACTTAAATATGTGATTTTTACATCTTTCTGGAACCTATGCTAATTTTCCTTTCATTTGGGCAAGTTTAGAGTCGTTTGCGCACAGTGGAACAGATTTGTGTAAATAGATTTAAAGCAAACTTGACACACGCTATTCGGTATGCTGCACTGTTCAAAAATTTAATCTCTATAATAAGTCGAAATTATATATGGAAGCAACGAGATATCTATATCTGAACCGATTTGAAGCAGACTTGCCAGAGATTAATTTATACTAATTCCAATACGTTGTGTCAATCGGCCTAGCTGTGGATGTTTAGTGCACAATTTACTTAAAATCGGATGAATATATATGTAGGAGGTGTACTCATCATTCCAGACTTATTTCAATACGCTATGCCAAAATTCGTGCAGATTGAATGATTTTCAGAGACTTTGGTGCCCCATTTACCTAAAATCGGACGATACTATGTAAGGAAGCTATATCTAAATATGAACCGATTTTCACGAAACTTAGCACACATCATTCTAGACTTAATTTAGTACGCTATACCAAATTTCATGCAAATCAATGGATATATAGGGACTTTGGTACACCATTTACCTGAAATCGGACGAATATATATATATATATATATCATTCTAGATCTTATTCAGTAGGCTATACCAAATTTCGTGCAAATCGAAAGATATTTAGGGACTTTGGCGCATCATTTACCTTAAATCGGACGAAAATATATATAAAGGTGCGTCTATGATATATTATTTCAAGGCCATAGAACTAGTGGGTTTTTAAAGAATATTTTTTAAAGGCCTTCAAAGGCTAAAATTTGTTAAGAATGTTTTTCAAGGCATATCCAAGGCGTGGATTTTTTAAAGAATATTTTTTCAAGGCCTACCAAAGGCGTGGATTTTTTAAATATATATAAAGATGTGGATTTTTTAGGATATATTTTTTCAAGGCCATAAAACTAAGGCCTATAATAGGCGTGGATTTTTTAAAGAATATTTTTTCAAGGCCTTGGATTTTTTTAAGAGGCCTACCAAAGGCGTGGATTTTTTTTAAGAATATTTTTTCAAGGCCTAACAGAGGCGTGGATTTTTTAAAGAATATTTTTTCAAGGCCTACCAAAGGCGTGGATTTTTTAAAGAATATTTTTTCAAGGCCTACCAAAGGCGTGGATTTTTTAAAGAATATTTTTTTAAGGCCTACCAAAGGCGTGGATTTTTTAAAGAATATTTTTTCAAGGCCTACCAAAGGCGTGGATTTTTTAAAGAATACTTTTTCAAGGCCTACCAAAGGCGTGGATTTTTTAAAGAATATTTTTTCAAGGCCTACCAAAGGCGTGGATTTTTTAAAGAATATTTTTTCAAGGCCTACCAAAGGCGTGGATTTTTTAAAGAATATTTTTTCAAGGCCTACCAAAGGGGTGGATTTTTTAAAGAATATTTTTTAAGGTCTTAGAAGGAGTGGATTTTTTAAAGAATATTTTTTCAAGGCCTATAATAGGCGTGGATTTTTTAAAGAATATTTTTTCAAGGCCTACCAAAGGCGTGGATTTTTTTAAGAATATTTTTTCAAGGCCTACCAAAGGCGTGGATTTTTTTAAGAATGTTTTTTCAAGGCCTAACAGAGGCGTGGATTTTTTAAAGAATATTTTTTCAAGGCCTACCAAAGGCGTGGATTTTTTAAAGAATATTTTTTCAAGGCCTACCAAAGGCGTGGATTTTTAAAAGAATATTTTTTCAAGGCCTACCAAAGGCGTGGATTTTTAAAAGAATATTTTTTCAAGGCCTACCAAAGGCGTGGCTTTTTTAAAGAATATTTTTTCAAGGCCTACCAAAGGCGTGGATTTTTAAAAGAATATTTTTTCAAGGCCTACCAAAGGCGTGGATTTTTAAAAGAATATTTTTTCAAGGCCTACCAAAGGCGTGGATCTTTTAAAGAATATTTTTTCAAGGCCTACCAAAGGCGTGGATTTTTGAAAGAATATTTTTTCGAGGCCTTAGATTTTTATATTTTAGGACCCGACTTTATTTTTGTTAATTATAAATTTTCAACGACTATTAACAGTCTTTGCTGCATCCTTTACATCATTTGAAGTTTAAATTAAATAATTTATTTTAATCATTTCTTTTGTTCACACATCAATTAGTTTTTATTTGTCCTCGTTCTCTTCTATTCCAGCTTATTAAGTTGTGCAGTAACTAATTTAACAGGAAGCTAAATTATATTTTTTACCATGGTATTATTAAGCTAATAATACGAAGGAGAAACTTGTTGAAAAATATTAGGTAATGAGGATAAAGGGACTAAGTCCATTTTAATTTATTTTTGAGCCGTAAAAAAAAAGCCAGATACTCAAACACCGTTTTTAAAGTTCATTTTCATTCCACACATGTGTTGAATTTTAAACTTTTTTGGCGACAATTTTGTCACCTATATTAAAAGTCCCAGCAGAACTTATTTTCCCAACTTGAATTTATTATCCCATCCTTTCCATTTAAGTCCATCTATTTTTTTTGCTTAATTTAATGTTAACCTTTTTCCCCTTTTCCCCTTTTTCGATTTTTTTGAGAAATGTTACATGTTCGTAATTCAAACATATGTACATATAATTGCAATTGTGGACATGGTCCGGAGAATGTTCTCTACGTAAATGGATTGGGGAACAAAACAAAAACTGAAACAGAAAAAGTTTCACATGTTAGTGGATAAAAGGGCATTAAAAATATCCAGGAAAATGGAACAAATTAGTTTTGTTGGACGACAACAAGTGTGTGAGTGTGTGTGTGTGTGTAAAAAGGGAGAATACTGGTCACAGGGTGTGTTAATATTATAGTTAGTATTGTGTATAAGGGTGTAATACAGTTCGAAATTTAAACCAGTGAGCGGAGCAGTATAGTCGGACGGGGCCGACCATATGATACCCTACACAACTTCCACTAAAATTTAAATTCCTTTGGCTCTATGTTCTGCGCTTGGGCAATATTTTGCGATATTTGCACCCCCTTGGCCGTCTAGAGGTCAAGAAATATTACTAATATTGAGTACAGTCCTTCTAATTACTTGTCCAGTTTCCATTCACCATGGGTTGTGTAGTGATGATCGGCATATAACTGTGGCCTATAAATCGACTCAAGAAAAAAAAACACAAAAATTAAGTTTTCGGTCCAATTCATCCCAACATTATTTTTATACGCGGAATCTCATGAACAATTTCAAAACGATAAGCGCTATATTTCCACCCTTAAGTGTGGTAATCGGTTACTATATAATATCTCAGTATGTAAGCACCTGCAAATTTGTGTGTGTAACTCCCACATCTGAGTATATACGACCATATAGTTGGTATCAATTTAAAGGTCAAAAACTCCTCTTGCATATACTATCAACTTCTCGGGTCTATGTCCTTCAGGGGTAAATATATACGCTATAAAATACAAATTTTGTCATTTTTCACACGAAAGTCATCTTTATCAAAACAGGCATGCTTATTCTTTGGCTCGATCCCATTCTCTATATAAAAATTGGGCCATACTTGCAGCCTCTGGAACGAACAAAAAAACCAATAAAAATAAAGTTTTTGGTCCATTTCATCCCCTAAATATTAACCGATCTTTGTCAAAAACAATAGGGGTCTTCATTGGCCAAAACCCATTATACATGCAAAATTTCGTAAATATTGGTCCCTGACTGTGAGCTGTATAGTGTTTACAAATTATAATGGACAGACGGACGGACGGACACACATGTCTAAATCGACTTAGCTAGTCGAGATATGACGATCGGTATACTTAAAGGTGGGCCAATATTTCGTGGCGTTTAAAACTCTTGGAGCTGCACAAAGCTATAATACCCTTCCCACATAGTTGTGTAGGGTATAAAAATATTGTTCAGTGACCCTTAATATGTCGGAAATTTTTTAAGTATTTTTCAGAGGCTATCGAGTGGCCTGCAGTTTTTAAAAATATTTTTGAATTTTCTTTGAATTTGTATACCCTACAGGTATGTCTTTTCGCATATGTTTGTAACAGGCAAAAGGACACGAGATAGACACATGGTTCCTTTTGAGAATATGCATAGAATAACTTTCTGAGTCAATTTATGCATGTCCATCCGTCAGTCTGTAGATGTTAAATTTTAAACTAGGTACAGGTCAAATTTATGATCCGATTTGGATGAAATTCGGCGCAGCTCATTTATTTGGTGCAAGGACGAACCCTATTGCAATTGGGAAAAATCGGTTCAGATTTAGATACAGCTACCAAATTTGGCATGGAGTACTGAATTAAGTCTAGAATGACGTGTGAGAAATTTCGAGAAAATCGGTTCAGATGTAGATATAGCTCCAATATATATATTTTCGTCCGATTTAAGGTAAATGGGGCACCAAAGTCCCATATATCTTTCGATATATATGCACGAAGTCTGGAATGATGTGTGTTCAGTTTCGTGAAAATCGATTCAGATTCAGATATAGCTCCCATATATATTTTCGTCCGATTTAAGGTAAAAGGTGCATCAAAGTTCCTATATGTCATTCGAATTGCACGAAACTTGGCATAGCGTCTGTAATGGTGTGTGTTCAGTTTCGTGAAAATCGGTTCAGATTTAGATATATTTCCCATACATACTTCCGACCGATTGAATGTAAATGTTTTTTTTAAGTCCTTGCATATATTTCTATTTGGACGAAATTTGGCATAGCTCCCATATATATTTTTTGTCCATTTTAATGCAAAAGTTGCACCAAAGTCCCTATATATCTTTCGATTTGCACCAAAGTTAACGGTTCACGGTTGTGGACAACGTCTTGACGTTAATATAGTCTAACGTGTGGTAAGTTTCGTTCTACTCGGTTCAGATTTGGATATAGTTCCTATATTTTTTTCCTCCGAATTTAATTAAATGATGCACCAAGAATCCAAAATATGGCCGATATGCACAAAACGTACTAAAAGTAGTATAAACTAACTGTGACAAGTTGCATTGTCGGTTTTGATATCTCTTCCAATAATATTTTCGTCCCATTTCAATTAAATGATGCCCCAAACTCCTCATTTTTGTCAAGTGCAAAATTGTGCAACGTACACAATTGAGTGAAATTTGGTATATGTCACTTATTTGGCCCAAGGACGAACCCTATTGAAATTGGGAAAAATCGGTTCAGATTTAGATATAGCTCCCATATATATATTCGTCCGATTTATTGTAAAAAGTCCCTATATATCTTCCGAATTGCACGAAATTTGGCACATCGTAATGAATTAGGCCTAGAATAATGTGTGCTGAGTTTCATGAAAATCGGTTCAGATTTAGATATAGCTCCCATATATAGTTTCGTCCGATTTTATGTAAATGGTGCACCAAAGTCCCTATATATCTTTCGATTTGCACGAAATTTAGCACAGCGTAATGAATTAGGCCTATAATGATGTGTGCTGAGTTTCATGAAAATCGGTTCAGATTTAGATATAGCTCCCATATATAGGTTCACCCGATTCAATGTAAATGGTCCACCAAAGTCCTATATATGTTTCGATTTGTACGAAATTTGGCACAACGTACTGAATTAGGTCTAGAAAGATGTGTGTTAAGTTTCCTGAAAATCGGTCCAGATTTACATATAGTTCCCATATATATTTTCCTCCGATTTAATGAAAATGGTGTACCAAAGTCCCCATATATCTTTCGATTTGCACGAAATTTGGCATAGCATAATGAATTAGGTCGAGAATGATGTGTGTTAAGTTTCCTGAAAATCGGTCCAGATTTAGATATAGCTCCCATATATATTTTCGTCCGATTTAACCCTTTCAGAGTCAATTTTTTTATACCCTTCACCACACTGTGGTACAGGGTATTATGTCTTTGTGCATATGTTTGTAACAGGCAAAACTAATCGAGATAGACCCATGGTTCCTTTTGAGAATATGCATAGAATCACTTTCTGAGTCGATTTATGCATGTCCGTCTGTCCGTCCGTCCGTCCGTCTGTCCGTCCATGTATTTTTGTGAACAAAGTGCAGGTCGCATTTATATTCCGATTTGAATGAAATTTGGCACATGTCTCTTATTTGGTCCAAGGACGAACCCTATTGAAATTGGAGGAAATCGGTTCAGATTTAGATATAGCTCCCATATATAGTTTCGTCCGATTTTATGTAAATGGTGCACCAAACTTCCAATATTGGTCCGATTGAGACAAAATTTTGCACAGAGTACTGGCATAGGTCCGGATTGATATATGCCAAGTTTTGCTGAAATCGGTTCAGATATAGATATAGCTCCCATATATAGTTTCGTCCGATTTTATGTAAATGTTGCACCAAACTCCCAATATTGGTCCGATTGAGACAAAATTTTGCACAGAGTATTGGCATAGGTCCAGAATGATGTATGCCAAGTTTTGTTTAAATCGGTTCAGATTTAGATATAGCTTATGTAAATGGTGCACCAAACTTCCAATATTGGTCCGATTGAGACAAAATTTTGCACAGAGTACTGGTGCACCAAACTTCCAATAGTGGTCCGATTGAGACAAAATTTTGCACAGAGTACTGGCATAGGTCCAGAATGATGTATGCCAAGTTTTGTTTAAATCGGTTCAGATTTAGATATAGCTCCCATATATAGTTTCGTCCGATTTTATGTAAATGGTGCACCAAACTCCCAATATTGGTCCGATTGAGACAAAATTTGGAACCGAGTACTGGCATAGGTCCGGAATGATGTATGCCAAGTTTTGCTGAAATCGGTTCAGATTTAGATATAGCTCGCATATATAGTTTCGTACGATTCTATGTAAATGGTGCACCAAACTCCCAATATTGGTCCGATTGAGCAAAATTTTTCACAGCGTACTGAATTAGACCTAAATTTATATGTGCGAAGTTTTGTTGAAATCGGGTCAGATTTAGATATAGCTGCCGAATGTATTTTCGTCCGATTTTATCTAAATGGTGCACCAAACTCAGAAGGAATGTCAGACTGAAGCAAAATTTTGCAAATAGTACTGGAATAGGTCTGGATTGATGTATGCCAAGTTTTGTTGAAATCGGTTAAGATTTAAATATAGCTCCCATATATAGTTTCGTCCGATTTCATGTAAATGGTGCACCAGCCTCCCAATATTTGTCCGATTGGAACAAAATTTTGAACAGCGTACTGAATGGTTCAGTTTAATGTCAGGGAAATTTGGATGAAATTGGTTTAGATTTAGATATAGCTCCCATATATTTGTCCGCTTGTGACAAAATTTTACACAGCGTACTGAACTAAGTCCATTTTGATGTCTATGAAGTTTTATTTAAATCGGTTCAGATTTAGATATAGCTATAGTTTCGATTTCTCTCCGATTTTTATACCTTTCACCACACTGTGGTACAGGATATTATGTAAAAGGCAAAAGGCAGAAAATCATTTTCTGAGTTGATTTATGCATGTCTGTCGTACAGGTCGTACAGATGCGGTTGGGTTAAAATTCGGCACATGTCACTTATATGGCGCAAGGACAAACTTCACTTAAATTGTTGGAAATTTTATTTATTTTCGGCCGATTTCATCTAAAAGGTGTACTAAATACACAACTTTTAGCCGGATTATGACAAAACAATGAACAGCATACATAATTCAGGGTAGAATAACTTATATTAAGTTATGTTGAAATCGATTCAGCTCCCATATATATTTTCGGTCGATTTCATGGGAATGGCTTACAATATAGAAATATTTTGACAAACGTTTTCACAGCGTACCGAGTTTAGTGTGGTAAAAGATGTATTAAGTTTTGTTGATATCGGTTCAGGTTTAGATATAGTTCCCATATATAGTTTTGACTGATTCCATCTAAATTGTTCCCAAAAGTGTCCCCTTAAAGATAATCGACCGACTTCATGCAAGTGAGAAAAACTTTTGCACATTATACGAATTTAGTCTAATTTAGTAAAATTACGGGTGGTAAATTTCTTCTTTCGTAAAAATTGCCCAAGTGAGGTGAATGGCTGTAATTATACCCATGTGAAATCGGTTTAGATTTACTTACAGGTCCCATATTTTTGTCCAATTTTATGTAAATGGCGTATGGTAAGTTTGATTTAAACATGTTCGTTATATTTTACGATTTAAATTAGAAATGCATAACAAAATTATTGTCTGCAGAAGTATTTCAGACCAGACCTCTATAAAATATTTACAACACAGATGACGGTGAATTCTTACCTGTGTGTTGTTTGCTATTTTGCTAAAAACAATAACATATTGGTGATAATTTATAACAGGTATATTATAAGCTGCGGTTTAAAAGCAATAATAGATTAGTCATAATCCAAAGCAGGTATATTATATCAACATGTAACGGATTAGTTATCGTGGTGTACAACAGGTAACAGGTAGGTTATGTGGATTATCACAATAGTGATAATCCATATAACCTACCTGTTACGGATTATAATTAATCTCTTATTGTTTGTACACAACGGTATAAAAGGGTATTATTGACACAAATACCTGGAATTATGTTGAATCAACACAGGTTTTTATTATTTCATTTACCTGCACTATGACTATTCTACACCACGCTGTGTTCAAGGTATTATTTATATATGTCGTGTGTTTGTACGTTACAATATTAGTTATACTATAAACTTCAAACGATAAACACGAACAATATGACAAGAACACGCAAACAAAGCGCAGCCACACGCCGACGTCTTGTAAGGAATTTAATGCAAGAAGAGCGGGAATCGTTGAGAAGGACTCAAAACAATGTGATTCAGCGATCATATGGTGCAGAATGGAGAAGGCTGCGCCGACAAAACAATCCCGAATTCCGTATAGCGGAACAACTAAGGAACACCGTCGAACATGCTATTAGGCGCCAGGACCCACAGTATCGCGCCGAGGAGCAACGCAGGGATGCTGCAGAGCATGCTCATAGACGTCAGGATCCACGGTATCGCGTGGAAGAACAAC
>NW_026876873.1:0-202885 GCF_032173495.1 Musca vetustissima | reverse complement strand
AATTCGTGAGACACTTGGGTTGATTTTTTTCAATAGAAAAAAATTCGTGAAACCCTTGGGTTGATTTTTTTCAATAGAAAAAAATTCGTGAAACCCTTGGGTTGATTTTTTTCTATATCGTGAGAACCCTTGGGTCGACTTTTTCTATAGATTGCTATTATATTACTATTATATTCAAACTTCATATTTTATTTTTTAATAAAAACATAAAACTAATTAAATTATATAAATTTAACCCAATTTAAAAATTCGATAGTCCGAAAATCTCGGCAATCTGGATTGGGGTCTACAATCAATTATCCGGATTAGGGAGTTTTAACTGTATTTGAAAACTTAACATAAGTCCTATTTAAAGGATAAACATATTTTTTTCGAAAAACCACAAGATTTTTTATAAAAATATCACAATGTTTCATTACATTAAATTTTTTTTGAATAACTACACTTGTGCTCATACAATTAAGTCACCTCAAAATGTCATCTCAAAAGATGCAACAAAATTATAACGGCTTATTTTTACATATTTTCTTTTAGTTGGTAGTTTTGTTGTAGTGAGTTCTAATATTCCTGATTATTGCTTACAAAAATATTGAGTGTTTTGCTGCAAAGTTACATTTTTTGTTGTACATCCTCAAATTTCTGTGCTCATATAATTAAGTCATTGTTTTTGTAAGTCGTTGTTTTTGTACAAATACATATTTTTATAACGGTATTCAATCGCTGATTCTTATTAATCACCATTTCATGACAAAAAAACTTTTTTAAGTTCAGTTTCATCAATCTACTTAGTGAAATGGGTAAGAAACAAAGCTCAACTCCTTGCGAAAGGAAAATAATATGGGAATGCTTCGAAAAACACGGAAATATCGCTAAGGTCACCCGAATTTTGAACTTTTCCCGTGGAAAAGTAAATAATGCAATTAATTATTTCAAGATACATGGAACTTTTGAGAATTTGCCTCGTAGAAAGCCGAGAAAAACAACTCCAGCGGATGATAGGCGCTGCGTTAATTTGAGTAAAGCCGATCCATTTCTCACATCTACAGAAATTAGAGCACAAATGGAGGAGTATTATGGAGTAAATATCTCGGCGCAAACAGTCCGTCGTCGCTTGCAAGAAAATTCGTTGAATGGAAGAATTGCACGACGTAAACCCAATGTGTCAAAAAGAAACATTGCAAAAAGACTGGCCTTTGCTAAGCAACACCTCCATAAGCGACCCGAATTCTGGAATTTAATTGTTTGGAGCGATGAATCTAAGTTCAATGTGTTCGGAAATGACGGTAGACCTTATGTGAGACGTCCTCCTTTACAGGAATTAAATCCACGTTACACAAAGAAAACAGTTAAACACGGGGGTTCTTCTGTGATGGTATGGGGATGCTTCACGGCATCAGGCGTGGGTCCAATTGTCCAAATAGACGGAAAAATGACAGGTGTTATGTACAGAGATATCTTAGAAGAACACCTTTTAAATGATTATGCCGATGATTTACCGTTGGCCTGGATATTTCAGCAGGACAACGACCCCAAACACTGCTCAAAAGTAGTGAAGAACTGGATTGCGGTCAATCATATTAAAATGCTAGAGTGGCCAGCCCAAAGCCCGGACCTAAACCCCATTGAAAACCTTTGGGGTATCATAAAAAGAGCTGTCTCAGTTAGAAAGCCAGCAAACAAAGCATCCTTGTGGGAAATTATAAAGGACGAATGGTATAAAATAACCCCAGACCAATGTTCCAAACTCGTCAGGTCTATGAGCAAGAGATGTGCAGAAGTCATCCTACAAAAAGGATTTCCAACTAAATATTAACGTAATTTTAGTTCACAATGTGAAAATTTTAAAAATATTAACAATTAACCTATTTTCGTCCTAGTGACTTAATTATATGAGCAGCTTAAAATGAAGTTAATGCAGTTTTTTTGTCGAATTATGTTTATTTTATGTTATAAAACGTTGAAATTGAGTTATTTTAGTTAATTTCTGTCCTTTTTATATTTTAGTAATAAAGATACTTTTATTTCATCCGTAATCTATAAAATTGTCTTTTGCACTTATTGTTTTGTTTGAATGACTTAATTGTATGAGCACAAGTGTATATGATTTTTTAAACAAAGAATTGTCAAAAAACTAACGCGCTTACCAACTGAGCCACCGCACTTTCTGTGCGTAAAGTAATATGATGCTTGTTTTGTTTTCGTTCCGATGAGATCAGTAGCTTTTCGTTGCTATGCGACAACGACAAATAGCGAACGTTACATTTTTGTTTTTGGTAATAAACAACCCTTAACGCGCTCTCTCAGTGAGCGCATATTTTGTGTGTTGAATCCACACACGCACACGCACTAATATAAAGAGCTATAAATAGACCATTGGAAAACATGTGACATCCAGAAAAATCGATTCAGATTTAGATATAGCTCCCATATATATTTTCGTCCGATTTCACGTAAATCGTGTACCAAAGTCCCTATATATCTTCCGATTTGCACGAAATTTGGCATAGCGTACTGAATTAGTTCATCCAATTTCATATTAATGGCCCTTCTGTTAGGATGCATCTTTTTAATACACCCATAGTGGTGAAGGGTATCACTTTACTACTTTCCTTACTGGTTTAAATTTCATTTCATTACATTGTCCACAAAAAGAAGGAATTTTCTTCCCAATAGCTTAAAACTTTCAGAATTTCAGATTAGTCACCACTTAAAAACCCAACGCATTTCAGTTGCTTTAATTTTGGCCACCAGTGCATGCCCATAACAATTTAGCGTTCTGAAACGGTTTTTGAATATAACTGGTATATGGCCTTAAAGTACTCCTGCAGACCTTTCATTTAAGCCCAGTTTCATCCGCCCATCTTTGATAATTTTCGCACAGTGGTCTTTACAGGATAATAGGCGTTTTTAACAAAGTCGTCCAATTTAGCTTTCTGAAACGGTTTTGGAATATAACTGGTATATTAGATGGTTTAGGAAGGTACTTATGGAAATAATGTGTGCTAAATGGAAATTTTTAAAATTTGGATTTGGGTGAACCTTTAGATATATACATGTAAATTTATAAAATTGCTTAAATAACTGCTTTAAAAAAAATAAATGTTTGTAAATTATTATTCTGGTTCTAAGAACCAAAAATGAAGAGAAGCTTTTTCACTACGTGGAATAAATGATAATTAAGAGACATAAAGTTTACTCTCAAGGAAAGAAGTTTTAGGGCGGAACCTACTCAAACCTTGTATTCCTTATGCAATGCTATTGTGTAGTACACTTCATAAGCTTTCCATAGATACCAATATTGACCCGGCAGAATTGTCCTGGAAATCATATTCTCCACTGGAAATATCCTTTTCAAAGGATTTTTTCAGAAATTGCCAAATACGGCGGAATCGGCCCGAACTTGGTATCCTTTTTGCAATGCTAATGTGTAGTACACTTCATAAGCTTTCCATAGATACCAATATTGACCCGGCAGAATTGTCCTGGAAATCATATTCTCCACTGGAAATATCCTTTTCAAAGGATTTTTTCAGAAATTGCCAAATACGGCGGAATCGGCCCGAACTTGGTATCCTTTTTGCAATGCTAATGTGTAGTACACTTCATAAGCTTTCCATAGATACCAATATTGACCCGGCAGAATTGTCCTGGAAATCATATTCTCCACTGGAAATATCCTTTTCAAAGGATTTTTTCAGAAATTGCCAAATACGGCGGAATCGGCCCGAACTTGGTATCCTTTTTGCAATGCTAATGTGTAGTACACTTCATAAGCTTTCCATAGATACCAATATTGACCCGGCAGAATTGTCCTGGAAATCATATTCTCCACTGGAAATATCCTTTTCAAAGGATTTTTTCAGAAATTGCCAAATACGGCGGAATCGGCCCGAACTTGGTATCCTTTTTGCAATGCTAATGTGTAGTACACTTCATAAGCTTTCCATAGATACCAATATTGACCCGGCAGAATTGTCCTGGAAATCATATTCTCCACTGGAAATATCCTTTTCAAAGGATTTTTTCAGAAATTGCCAAATACGGCGGAATCGGCCCGAACTTGGTATCCTTTTTGCAATGCTAATGTGTAGTACACTTCATAAGCTTTCCATAGATACCAATATTGACCCGGCAGAATTGTCCTGGAAATCATATTCTCCACTGGAAATATCCTTTTCAAAGGATTTTTTCAGAAATTGCCAAATACGGCGGAATCGGCCCGAACTTGGTATCCTTTTTGCAATGCTAATGTGTAGTACACTTCATAAGCTTTCCATAGATACCAATATTGACCCGGCAGAATTGTCCTGGAAATCATATTCTCCACTGGAAATATCCTTTTCAAAGGATTTTTTCAGAAATTGCCAAATACGGCGGAATCGGCCCGAACTTGGTATCCTTTTTGCAATGCTAATGTGTAGTACACTTCATAAGCTTTCCATAGATACCAATATTGACCCGGCAGAATTGTCCTGGAAATCATATTCTCCACTGGAAATATCCTTTTCAAAGGATTTTTTCAGAAATTGCCAAATACGGCGGAATCGGCCCGAACTTGGTATCCTTTTTGCAATGCTAATGTGTAGTACACTTCATAAGCTTTCCATAGATACCAATATTGACCCGGCAGAATTGTCCTGGAAATCATATTCTCCACTGGAAATATCCTTTTCAAAGGATTTTTTCAGAAATTGCCAAATACGGCGGAATCGGCCCGAACTTGGTATCCTTTTTGCAATGCTAATGTGTAGTACACTTCATAAGCTTTCCATAGATACCAATATTGACCCGGCAGAATTGTCCTGGAAATCATATTCTCCACTGGAAATATCCTTTTCAAAGGATTTTTTCAGAAATTGCCAAATACGGCGGAATCGGCCCGAACTTGGTATCCTTTTTGCAATGCTAATGTGTAGTACACTTCATAAGCTTTCCATAGATACCAATATTGACCCGGCAGAATTGTCCTGGAAATCATATTCTCCACTGGAAATATCCTTTTCAAAGGATTTTTTCAGAAATTGCCAAATACGGCGGAATCGGCCCGAACTTGGTATCCTTTTTGCAATGCTAATGTGTAGTACACTTCATAAGCTTTCCATAGATACCAATATTGACCCGGCAGAATTGTCCTGGAAATCATATTCTCCACTGGAAATATCCTTTTCAAAGGATTTTTTCAGAAATTGCCAAATACGGCGGAATCGGCCCGAACTTGGTATCCTTTTTGCAATGCCAATGAGTAGTACACTTCATAAGCTTTCCATAGATACCAATATTGACCCGGCAGAATTGTCCTGGAAATCATATTCTCCACTGGAAATATCCTTTTCAAAGGATTTTTTCAGAAATTGCCAAATACGGCGGAATCGGCCCGAACTTGGTATCCTTTTTGCAATGCTAATGTGTAGTACACTTCATAAGCTTTCCATAGATACCAATATTGACCCGGCAGAATTGTCCTGGAAATCATATTCTCCACTGGAAATATCCTTTTCAAAGGATTTTTTCAGAAATTGCCAAATACGGCGGAATCGGCCCGAACTTGGTATCCTTTTTGCAATGCTAATGTGTAGTACACTTCATAAGCTTTCCATAGATACCAATATTGACCCGGCAGAATTGTCCTGGAAATCATATTCTCCACTGGAAATATCCTTTTCAAAGGATTTTTTCAGAAATTGCCAAATACGGCGGAATCGGCCCGAACTTGGTATCCTTTTTGCAATGCTAATGTGTAGTACACTTCATAAGCTTTCCATAGATACCAATATTGACCCGGCAGAATTGTCCTGGAAATCATATTCTCCACTGGAAATATCCTTTTCAAAGGATTTTTTCAGAAATTGCCAAATACGGCGGAATCGGCCCGAACTTGGTATCCTTTTTGCAATGCCAATGAGTAGTACACTTCATAAGCTTTCCATAGATACCAATATTGACCCGGCAGAATTGTCCTGGAAATCATATTCTCCACTGGAAATATCCTTTTCAAAGGATTTTTTCAGAAATTGCCAAATACGGCGGAATCGGCCCGAACTTGGTATCCTTTTTGCAATGCCAATGAGTAGTACACTTCATAAGCTTTCCATAGATACCAATATTGACCCGGCAGAATTGTCCTGGAAATCATATTCTCCACTGGAAATATCCTTTTCAAAGGATTTTTTCAGAAATTGCCAAATACGGCGGAATCGGCCCGAACTTGGTATCCTTTTTGCAATGCTAATGTGTAGTACACTTCATAAGCTTTCCATAGATACCAATATTGACCCGGCAGAATTGTCCTGGAAATCATATTCTCCACTGGAAATATCCTTTTCAAAGGATTTTTTCAGAAATTGCCAAATACGGCGGAATCGGCCCGAACTTGGTATCCTTTTTGCAATGCTAATGTGTAGTACACTTCATAAGCTTTCCATAGATACCAATATTGACCCGGCAGAATTGTCCTGGAAATCATATTCTCCACTGGAAATATCCTTTTCAAAGGATTTTTTCAGAAATTGCCAAATACGGCGGAATCGGCCCGAACTTGGTATCCTTTTTGCAATGCTAATGTGTAGTACACTTCATAAGCTTTCCATAGATACCAATATTGACCCGGCAGAATTGTCCTGGAAATCATATTCTCCACTGGAAATATCCTTTTCAAAGGATTTTTTCAGAAATTGCCAAATACGGCGGAATCGGCCCGAACTTGGTATCCTTTTTGCAATGCTAATGTGTAGTACACTTCATAAGCTTTCCATAGATACCAATATTGACCCGGCAGAATTGTCCTGGAAATCATATTCTCCACTGGAAATATCCTTTTCAAAGGATTTTTTCAGAAATTGCCAAATACGGCGGAATCGGCCCGAACTTGGTATCCTTTTTGCAATGCCAATTAGTAGTACACTTTATAAGCTTTCCATAGATACCAATATTGACCCAGCAGAATTGTCCTGGAAATCATATTCTCCACTGGAAATATCCTTTTCAAAGGATTTTTTCAGAAATTGCCAAATACGGCGGAATCGGCCCGAACTTGGTATCCTTTTTGCAATGCTAATGTGTAGTACACTTCATAAGCTTTCCATAGATACCAATATTGACCCGGCAGAATTATCCCGGGAGACTTAATGGACATTGGACTTGTTCATCCAGTTGCGTTATTGGCACTAATTATTTTTCGCCAAAACTACCTTATAATATTTTTGAAACTTTAATAGATGAAATTATCCATCATAATATCTTTATTTAGTTTAATTAATATATGAAATTAATAATTTCATGAACAAATCATTATTTTTTAGTAATTTTAACGATAACAGAGGTCTGTTAACGACACTGTTAACCCTATGTTAATACTATGTTAAAATATCGGTTCGTGTCTTTGCTAATTAAATTCGAATTTATCTAAATGCACCTATCGGCCCGTAGATCTTTCTTTCAAACACCACAACAGCTGCCTTATCAGCTAGCGCAAGTACCCATGCTTTAGATCCATGTAGCAGCACGGGTAGTAGTATCAACGTCTTGTAAAGTGTGAGTTTGGTTTGGCGGGAGGTGGCCTTGTTTCTAAACTGCTTACATAGACTATAGTAGCATCTGTTGGCCATCACAGTCGTGCTCCGAATTTCAAAACTGATGCCATTCGTTTTATTTTTGGCGGTACCAAGGTATATAAAATCTATAACTACCTCGAAGCTATAGTTTTCATGTTTCACAGTTGGACCATAGTAGCATCTGTTGGCCATCATAGTCCTTCTCCGAATTTCAAAACTGATGCCATTCGTTTTATTTTGGGTGGTACCAAGGTATATAAAATCTATAACTACCTCGAAGCTATAGTTTTCAAGTTCCACAGTTGGCCCGAGTCTACTAGACGATACCATCAGCTTGGTCTTCTCGCCGTTTATATATCGATTTCATCGGCTTGGGCGAGTAACATATACTGTTTGGTGTACAGAGTGTCATTTTCCAGCAGGATGTTGAACAGGTCACACGACAAATTGTCACCTTGTCTGAATCCTCGTTCGGTATTTAAGGGTTCCGAATGGTCCTTTCCGACTTTAACTGCTGACCTGGTATCTAATCCAAATTATATAATTAATTATTTTTCTAAAAATGAGAAGGGACTAAGGATAAACGCCCTTCTACACTGTGACCTCACCCAGCAGTAGAACGGTTACGGTCCCGGAGATTGGCGGCAGCTTGACACAGCGGTGGCCCTATGAATGGTGACGACAAACAGAAGGTTGGCAGCAGCTTGGCACAGAAGCAACTCCCGATGATTTATCTTCAAGCCAAAGGTTCGTTTTTCAGTCCCACTTGACCCAGACGACAGCGATGAATTCGCTTCTGTTCCAAACGAGGCTCGTTCTTCAACCCAGCCTATTACATTTTCATCTCAGTAATGATTTTTAGTGTCGACCGTTGAAACGTATCGACAACTTTTGGGCGTCCATGTTTAAACATAACCCCTATGTACAATTTCTATACATTGATCGGTGTTTTATGAATTTCCAGCTGAAGTGTCCATAATTTATCATATAGGGTTCTTGTTGGGTAAACGACTTTTTTGCAGGCATTTTCTCATCCGAAATTGCCGTTAATAGGCGCTCAGAGTTTTGGAGGTGGACAAAATGTTGACACTTTGCGGTGGAGGAGTGGGAGTGGGCCGATTGTACACATATTACGATGTTTGCGTGAAATTTTTCGTTAGCTTCATAGTAAATTTACAGATTTTCGAAATGTGTATCCTATGTGAAGGAGGTACCAGAAGGAGTAAACCGAGTGTTGGAGGCTTCCGCTCCCTACATATAAAATTTCCTCCCATTGTTATATTCTCTTTACACAATGAAGGCAACATA
Source organism: Musca vetustissima (assembly GCF_032173495.1). NCBI lineage: Eukaryota > Metazoa > Arthropoda > Insecta > Diptera > Muscidae > Musca > Musca vetustissima. Next base: position 194,027 of record NW_026876873.1, on the reverse strand, counting down.
GCTTGACTGTACCTTACTTACCTTTAGCTGTTGATAACACATATCTATCCTTCTTCAGTTGTTGTTTTAAAGTACGTTTCTTTCCATTCCTTTGATGTAAAATTTCTTCATAACTGAAAGATTATGAATTAGAATAATACAAGAAGAAAAACACACTCCGGAATATAGTAAAATTTTGAAACTCTAAAACGCCATGCCGGTGGTACGGTCTACGTCTCTGTCAAGCTGTTGACTCAACTTAGAAATAACGATATCAAACCGAAAGCTTTCTTGTTAAAAGAGTCTCCTCGTCCATTTGCAAGGAAATTAATACATCTTTGTTATTTCTGTCTGCGAGTATATTTGATCGCTTCACACCAGCTCACTGCAAATGTCAGTATGAATGCGATGTTGTGGTAGAGAGGAAGAAATGTTGTATGGAAAGTTAGATATCGAATACAATACAATTGTATAGTCATCAAGTTTAAAAGTGTGTTGTGAATGTTGTAATCCTAATCCCTAGTGGCTGCCTGAAAGGATATATAAAATGGCGAAGTGAATTCTTGTTATGCTGTTGAAATGTGAAGTGTGCTCTAATTGTAAAATGAAATTAACGTATTGTGCGAATGGGATATGGAATAAGAAAATAATAAACATATTCTACATTACAACGTTCAATGGGAGGTTTAATCCTTGCATGTACAGTGGTCGGCATGATGGCGTTGGAATCCGCAAATTCCAACGGTGTTAGAAGGAGTATAAGTCTGGCTCTCGTATGGACTAGGATTATTGACTTCGCTCCAAAATTTTAAAAATGGCAGACATTTGAATAAAAGATTTTTTTTTTTTTTTGGAAATCACATATTTTTGTCCACAATCTAAGAAAGATATTCACCGATTGTATTTATCCTAGTTCTTACGATAGCTATACTCTCACAGAGAAACGTGCCAAAATTCGGAACCGATTGGATTATTAGTTTTGAGCTATCGTGCCCGCTGTTTCGAGAAAAACTTGTTTCAATTTGATCGATTGATGCTGACACAATAAATCGGCTATATTTTTAAGAGTTGTTAAGATTTTCTCTTGAAATTTTTTAGGTCCATTCTTAAATTAGTGTACGTTTAAACCAATTTACAAAACAAAATGTTTTTTTTAACTGAAAATGGACTGGATCCCCTTAAAAGGGAGATTCCAAAAGTTAGATATTGAATAAATAACTTTTTAAAATTTAGGCATTTAAACGGTCATCGGTCATCATGTCATCTTCAGTTTCGATGTCGATTTGGGAAAAATATGATGGGAAAATATTACGACGACAGTATATACGAGGGCAGTTCGGAAAGTTCTTAGCCTAGCACAAAAGCACGGTATAACACCGTTTCTATATGAAGGAGTTGCCAGATCGAAACAAAATTTGACATGAGATGGAAGTTTCCAAACCACTTAACTTTTATTGTTTATACCGCGCTTTGGTTACTAGGCTAAGATATTTCCGAACTGTCCTTGTGTATTTTAAAAATGTTGTCTTTTTGTGAGGAATTTACTGGGCAAAATGGACTGGTATTACCTTAAGTCAGAGGGTATACAAAGTGATTTTTAGTCCTTTACACTAGATTTTCCACTTTTCCAATTTTAACGTAAACGTATAGAGCACGTTACGACTATGTTACTTAAGAAGTCAATTTGTCAAATGTGGAATTAACTCCTGATTGTGAACATATTATAATCCAAGATGGTCATGTTCATACTTGACCTTAAATATTTTCTCGTTCGCTCCCTCAATTCAAAGCTAATGGTCGCCTTTTACTTCGGCAATAGTGGTCTTCAGAAATATTTCAAAAACGAACAAGAGAAGGTGAATCATTATATACCAGCGCATTCTCGAATGACTAAACCCATGGAATCTATGAGCCATCCGCCGTACAGTCCTAACAAGGCGCCCAACGAATGTATATTATTCCCGCACCTAAAGAAAAATGCCGAAAGTTGCGGTTAAATGGTTGAATAACCGATCTTTGCTGAGGGTGCTTCAATCGGAGTGGAGAAAGTGATTCGACGACTTGTTTGAACGCATGAAAATGTGATGCTGGAGAAAAACGATAAAGAAAGTTTGCCATTATTAAGCAGAAAATATACATAGATTTCTCTCGTGTAATTTTAAGATTCTTAATGCATGTCTTGTGTATACCAAAAGTGTTGTAGTGTATCCGTCTTAAGTAGTTTCTTTACATGTTTACGAGAATACAAATTTAAATTTTAAGGCCCTCGTTAAGAATGTTTGTAAAAACAGTTCATCTATTTAATTGGCATGGCACCCAATTACAATTCTTGCATTTTATACCAGTTCACCTTTTTTTTTTTTTTTTTTTTGCGATATTCCCCTTATCTATACATTCGCCCTTAACGCTCTGCGGCATTTTCAAATGCATTCCATATAATTTTGTTGTACACTTTCGCATTCAATTATGTTATTAGGAATGTGTTTATTTTTCTACCAAATACTTCGAAATCCATAGCGCATCAACCAAGAAAATATCCACTAACACTTCTATCCACTAAACTTCGAAGTAATCATTGCAGGTTTTTTTTTTACCATTTTTTCTGGAGGTTTTTTTATGGTTTTCTCGATTTCCTGACCGTGCAAAATAAGTTCTACACAGCCAATAAATTTTTATACTTTTACCATCAACAAACTTGTTGGCTTATTTTTTTTCATTTTATAAGTTTTTAATTTTCTTAAGGGAACCCCACCCATTCTCGATTTTAATTTTTCAAGATTTTCAATGGGCTGGTACATCAATACCAATGTTTGTTAAGGTTTGTAACTTTTCACATATATTATTGAAGATTTAAAAGAGAAGAAAAATAATTTACAAAAAATTTTTGTTATTGTTTTGTTGTTGTTTTTTGTAATTAAAGAAAAGTCCTTATTTTTGATGGCGGGCATGATAACTCCCCACTGGAACATCGGAATCCGAAAATTCAAACGGTGTTAGAAAGAGCACATGTCTGGCTCTCGTATGAACTAGGATTATTGACTTCGCTCTAAAATTAAGAAAATGGCGGACCTTTGAAAAAATATTTTTGGAAAATCGCCGATTTTTGACCAAAAACCAAGTTAAAAAATAAGGAAGATCTTCACCGATTGGCTTTATCCTAGTTCATACGATAGCTATACACTCACAGAGAAACGTGTAAAAATTTGGAATCGATTGGGTTATTAGTTTTTGAGTTATCGTGCCCGCCATTCGCAAAAGAGAAAAACGCGTTTAAAGTTTGAGAAGCCCTTTAGCCGTCACTTGATGCTGACACAATAAATCGGCTATATCTTCAAGAGTTCTTGAGATTTTCACTTGAAATTTTGTAGAGACATTCTTGAATTAGTGTAGAATCGAATTAAATTACAAAAAATTTTGACCCCGAGTATGGGGGGGGGTCCCCTTAAGTGTAAATCAATTTGCAGATGGAAAAAGTTTATCATGGAAGTTTATTGATGATATCGATAGCGTTCCGATAGAATACATATACAAATATTTAGCATGAAAGAATGTATTCGATGTTGTTGAAAATATCGATGCATAATATTTCACCTTTCTATCTTTCAAATAATAATAAATGTAAAGTCATAGCTTTTCCGACTACCTGCGGTGGTTGAAAATTTGTATTGCTTTTATTTTTGCCACTATTCCAAGAGACATATATCTGAGACAATAATTGCCACTATATTACAACTCATAATATTATTTAATTGTTATTTTTAAATATTTCCAATTTATTATTTTAAAATGAAATTAATATTTCTTCTGTTTCTATTTTGCAGGTACGTAAATACAAATCTATCTAATTTCATCATTATATGAATAAAATGTTTGTAAGTATGTGTATTATAGATATTTGAAAATTGCTTTAGCAGGGATTAACTGTTGCATATTTGTATACCCTATACGATAAGGTGTAGTTTATATTGAATTTGTCATTCCATTTGCAACATATCGGAATATTCACCTGAGACATCATAAAATACAGATATTCTTGATCAGAATATGTTGATCACAAATATTTAAGATGGAGGGAGATTTGATTTGATTTGCAAATGCTTGGTATTGTTACTTCTCCTAGGTTGCTTGGTATTGAAAATGGAATATATCGTTCCAAGTTTTGTATAGCCTCCATATAACGGTATCCACAAATATTCGGTATTTTACGTTTTTTTTACGTTTTTCTACCGACTGGAATTTGATATATTGAGTTTCAATATCAATCGCCATATCAAAAATTTGGTTGATATCGGTCCACTTTTTTGTAGAACGCTAATATAAAAGTACTCCCATTATTCGCTATTGTGGAGAGTTTCGGCATTTTTTAACCGAATTAGCAATCAATACTCAACCAATTTTTCCGCCAAAAATTATCAATTATGTAGAGATGAAGATGGAAACCTGGTGACAGATACAGACAGCATGTTGAGGATCTGAAAGGAGCATTTTGCAATGATTCTGGTATGAAATAGAAACGGTGAAGAAGATACCCCAGGACTAATTAGAGATGACGGTATAAATTGTATACCACCTAGCCAATAGCAATCAATCGGCCGAAGAATAACAGAGCAGCAGTTTCCAATGGATTACCGGCCGAACTATTCAATATCGGTGGTCAGATGCTGATGAGGAGCATATACACCAGCTGATTAGTACAATTTAGCTAGATTTTAACACTGTGCCAATTATAGCCTTTCCATTGCATATTAAGTGGTATCTAGCGTGCTGTGTAAACGACTGAAGCCACTGCGCTAAATCCTGAAAAATACCCACGAAAAACACATTCCACCTATTCGTCGACTACAAAGTCGCATTCGACAGAACAATCCGCTCAGGGGTGTTTAAAGCCATGTCTGTGTTCGGCATTCCTACAAAATTAATACGGTCATGCGGGATAACTTTAACTGGCACAAGGTCAGCAGTTAAAGTCGGAAAGAGCCTCGCGGAGCTATTCAATACCGAACGAGGATTCAGACAAGGTGCAGTTTGTTGTGTGACCTTTTTAACATCCAGCTGCAAACGGTCGTACGAAGTGAAAATGTGAATAGAAATTACACACTGTACACCCAACAACATATGTTACTCGCCTACGCCAATGATATCGACATCATGGGTCGTACGAGCGGTAACAGTCACCTTTGAACAAATTGAGAAGGAGTCTGACAAAGTGGGACTGGAGGTAAATAACGGGAAGACCAAACTGGTATTAACACGCAAGACGTTCAGTAGACTCCGACCAACTGTGGAACTTGAAAATTAAAGTTTCAAGGTTCCCCGTTACCGCCATAAACAAAACTAATAACATCAGCTTTAAAATCCGAAGAAGAATAGTGTTAATCAACAAATGCTACTATGATCTGAGTAAGCAATTCAAGGACAAGGCCACCCCTCGCCAGACAAAACCAACACTCTACCAGACGCTGATACTACCCGTGATGTTGTATGGATCTGATGCATGGGTACTTGCGCAATCAGATGAGGCAGCGCACCAAAAGCTGTTGTTTGAGATAAAAATTCTCCGAAAGATGTATGGGCCGATATGCGTCGACGGTGAGTATCGCCGACGAATGAACCATGAGTTGTACCATCTAGTTTCGAAAATCGACAGTCAGACGTATGGAGCTGCAACGATTACGTTGGCTAGGTCATGTTGTCGGAATGAATGAGGATGCCACAGCTCAAAAGGCATATAAAAACGAGCAAACTGATGGTTCACGTAGAAGGGATGGGCCACGAATTCGAGGGAGAGATTAAGTGGAAGAAAACATTTCGGAACATGGTCTTCCAAATTGGAAGAGCTGCGTAGGCATGGCCGTTGCGCGTTGAAATATTTTTTTTTAAGCTGGGCCTATTGAACAAATGTTCTGTCACAAGTTACGACCAACTTTCATAAGATGAATATTTTTCTTCCTCGATACGCATACATTCATGGTGTGTCACCTGTGTCATGGTGTGTCACCTTTCAAAATTTCTTTGCTCTTTTGCGATTTTCCTTTTTTTGCGATTTTCAAATTATGCGAAAGCACACTTCTTAGGAAGCCATGTATATCAACAATGTCAATACCCGAGGATTCCTCTATCTTACGGCACGTGCTTGACGATGAAAGTATCAATGTTTTTGGACGATCTTTATATACTAGTTTTTCACCATGCTGTCGGATGGCGTTTCATCACCATGCATAGATTTAAGTACATCGATGAGCTCTTCTCGTGATAATCCACATCGAATGTTATACAAAATAATCGCACAGAAATGTGTACGAGTTAATTTAATTTTTTGACAAAACAGTACCGAAAACGTTTATGTTATATAATACCAAACTTTCTGATGGACATGTCAGATGGAGAAAATCAACCATTAGTGCTTCATAGGCATGAGATATGAAGAGTAACCTCGTATTTCGATCAGCTGGATTCAGAGCTGCATATTACTTAACACAACTTCAACAAAAGGACACACAATTCTCTGTGCTTATTTTATTTTTGTACTGCTCCAAAATCACTTGATGAGCTCTAACGGAATGATTCTTTGTTATAGTTTGTTGGAGAGTTTCGAAATGTGTGGTGCATACTTTTAGGCACGTTCACACAAAATAATTTCAACATTTGTAAAAAATTAAAAAAAAGCAACCCATTATTTAATTTTCATAATAAATTTATCACATTCTTAAAACCTAAATAAATATTTGTTTTTAAATGTCATTTACAATAAAAAAAAATAAATAAATTTCCTAGCTTAGCTATGACGGAAATGGTGAACATGTTAATGTTTTGGAGCGTGTTGCATAAATGCTTTCGCCAACATTTTAAATGCAAACGGAAATAGAAATTTCCATATGCACGAACGAGCGCACAAACTCCTCGCTGCACTAGCCCACAAAAGGCTAAAAAAAAAAACAGAATACTAAAAAAGAAACAAAAACTAAAACTTATTTTCTTTGAAAGTTGCATTTTTTAACTTTATTTTTTGTTTTTATTTAAACAATGTGCTATATACGCGACATCCACAACAATGTAACAGTGATAAAGTCAAAAGGATCAACGTGTCACTCGTTTCGTTTCGTTTTATTGTCTGTTCAGAGTTTTATTTTAGATGTGTTTTGTCGAAAGTGACATCTTAACAATGCCATTCACTAAACAAGACGAAGGATGCATACAAAAGGAGCAGAAGAAAAAACAACAAAAACATGCCATTAAAATGTCACAAAATATACAATGACAACAAACTAAAAATGACAACTTAGAATAGTAATAATAATAACAACTACAACAAAACTGACGCATATATACTTCTTTTGCATAGCAATCATAAAAAAACTTTATTTTAATATTTTTCTTGGTGCTGTTTGAATTATAGTATCGGTTTATTTCGTTAGTTGTCAACATTAAATTTACATAGTAAATGTCGAATTAAAAGCAAGATGTGTAAAAAAGTTCACAACGATTTTGGAACTCAAGTGAAATTTGGATAGATCAAATAGGACATCGTCGTATTACCGTTTCAATTCTTCGCCAAGCGATACGTAAAATACCTACCTTGGATGAAGATCTCTGTAGGATATCTTACATCGATTTGATTATAGAAAATAAGTGCTCGCAAACTGCTTGGCGTTTAACATTACTGTTTAAATTGTAAAGGAATAATTGTTTTTTTTTTCTTAAGTTAGTTCACTGAACCAGTGAACGACATAGTTCAATGTTTATTATTGCCGTTCAATGAACGACTTTGCTCACTGGACGCCATCGGTCACTAAACGGTATTGAACTTTATTTTGTCAGTGTCGGGCACTGAATCTCAGACTTTGGCCAACTGAACTAAACGTCGTCAAACTCGTTGAACTAAAACAATTTCATTTATTATTTATTCACTTTTCAACGAGGTACACTAAATGATCTAGTTCATTTCAGAGATCGAAGGAACTAGTTCATTTTCCAAAAGTGAACTAGGTCGTTAAGTGAGCCTATATTGTTCAAATGTAAATAAATAGACTAAATCATGACCACATAACAGTATTTGTTTTCATGAAATATTTTGCAGATGTACTAAATGTAACCGAATTCAAATGAAATTTTTTATACCCTACACAACTATGTTGTCAGGGTATTATAGTTTTGTGAAGCCCCACAAGATTGTAACGCCGCGAAATATTGGTCCTAGACCCACCTTTAAGCATACCGATCGTCATATCTCGACTAGCTGAGTCGATCTAGACATGTGTCTCCGTCCGTCCGTCTGTCCATTATAATTTGTAAACACGATACAGGCCACACTTATGGACCAATCTTCACAAAATTTTGCATGTAGAATGGGTTCTGGCCAATGAAGACCCCTATTGTTTTTGGGAAAGATCGGTTAATATTTAGGGGATGAAATGGACCAAATACTAAATCTTTGTCGGTTTTTCTGGTCGCTCCAGAGGCCGCAATTATGGCTCAAAAACAGCGAATTTTTGCATGGAGAAGGGGATCGGGCCAAAGAATAAGCATGCCTGTTTTGGTAAAGATCGGTCAATATTTAGCGGGTCAAATGGACCCTGACTTTTGTGTGAAACATTACAAAATTTGTATTCTATGGTGTATATCGTTAGCTAAAATGCAAAAAGGCGTAACTAACAAAAGCATAATTGTGTAGGAGAAGCGAAAAACTGTTTTGAATGAAAACTATAAACATGTAAAAAAAAGAAAAAGTATGCCCGGTAACGTGATATTGCATATGACGAATAATAGACTATAATTTTTTCAACAAATTTAGTTATTTAGTTTAATGGCAGTCATAACAATTAAGTAAAAATTTGAATTTTTGTTAGTTACGCCTTTTTGTTTTTTGTTAATAGAAGCTCCTTTTTTGACCGCAGACGTTTAAAACTTTGTCAACACATGTAGTTTATTGACATTCACAATATTCATTCAAAAAGTCAATTTTCAATTTTTTGTTAGTTACGCCTTTTTGCATTTTAACTGACGATATATTTGCCCCTGAAGGACCTAGACCCAAAAAGTTCATAGCATGTTCAAGAGGAGTGGTTGACTTTTAAATTGATACCAATTATATGGTCGTATGTACTCAGATGTGGGAGCAAGACTTAAATATTTAGAGGTGCTTACGTATTCAGACATTATTTAGTAACCTAAAACCACACTAGAGGGCGGAAATATAGCGCTGATCGCTTTGAAAATTTCCATGAGATTCCAGCTATGGTCAAGGACAACGCCTATAACTTTCGGTGATGATCAGATAATAATTTTGGGATGAAGTGGACCGAAAACTTAACATTTTGTGTTTTTTTTTTTTTTTGAGTCGATCTATAGGCCACTATTGAAAGCCCAACATCACAACATAACCCACGGTAAAGAGAATCTGGACAAGTACAGCCCTCGTCTACTGAATATTAGTAATATATGTTGACCTTTAGTCAGGTTTCAAGAGGGTACAAATAACGCAAATTTAGATTTTCGTGCAAGTTGTGTAGGGTATTATATGGTCGGCCCCGTCCGACTATACTGCTACGTTCACTGGTTTTTAGTTTGAGTTTGACGCCATTCCATTCAGTTGGCCAAAGTCTGAGATTCAGTGAACGATATTGTCAAAATAAAGTTCAATTCCTTTCAGTGACCTATGACGTCAAGTGATCAAAGACATTCAGAGAACGACAAAAATAAACATTGAACTATGTCGTTCACTAGTTCAGTGAACTGATTCGTTCAATTGAACTAGGTGATTTATGAACGACAAATGGATATTGCAAAAACCTGAAAATTAAATTGTTGAGTTTTAAATATTTCAAAAATGTGGAAAAGCATGAAATAGAAGGAACGTTTTGAAGTCCATTCATTAGTAAGGCATTTGACAAAGTGAACATATGTTTATATTACAAAAGCTGCGCATCATGGGCGTTTAAATTTTGTTTTGTTGAATGAAATAAAATCGTACTTAACTGTTCGGGTACAGATGATTAAATTTGGAACAGTTGTTTCAAATAAAATATGCATAAAATCTGGGGTTCCGCAAGGGAGTCACCATGGTAGATTCTTGTTCACATTATTTATAAATGATTTACCCAGTGTTATAAAACAGTCAGATGCGGATGATGTAAAGATGTATGCGGATTATGTAAAGATTTTCTACTCAGTTAATAATATTACAAACCAAGAAATACTACAAGCTGTCCTAAATAGTTTCAATAAATGGTGCGATACTAATTTATTACAACTAAATATATAGAAATGCAAACATATGTTATTTTTTAGGATAAAACGGATCGAAACTATTTATAATTTACATCACCGGAGAGTTGAATATGTTGATTGTATGACAGATCTAGAGATTCATTTAGACAATCGTTTGGATTTTGAAGAAAATATGTTCCTTGTCACCTGTATGGCTTATGAAGCATTAGGATTTATAAAGCGATGGTACAGCAAATTTTTTGATCCCTCAGTTACACAGCAATTATATATATATATATATGGCACTGTAATAAATGGGGATCCCATTTTCTAATAATTTATGTTCACCACAAGTCATAGGATATTGTCATAGTGTTGTATGTTCATTTTTATATTATGGCCCCCACTTAAATTTTTTATTTGTTCCTTAAATATTGTTGTGTACGTTCACATTGATTTTGAATTGGCACAGAATCAAATTCCTTTCAGAACACACACACACAAATACACATGTCTATCGATGCATATAAAATCACCCATAAATTCGTGTGTCGACTTCAGCCAAAGGGCATATTCGATATTAAGAGCTACGAAGTATAGTTTCTGAATGGGAAATAAAATATTACCACTAAAGGCAAATAACGGACATTCATTGATATAGAACTGCACAACTATACACAATCGACACTCTTCATTATTTGATTTACTTTTGGTTTGGCAAAGCAATTCAAATGTATTAGCCATTAGGATGTTCGATTTTTCCATTTCCGTATATACTCGTATATCCTTTTGAAAAGGTGTAGACAACAAATGTCCATTAATTTGGACATGACAGCAAATCTTTGAATAATTTCTGATGAACTGACAAATGCACATATTTACAGATAAGCTTTCAGCAGTACCTTCATCGAAGTCCACTTATCCCTAAAGACTGGCCTGAGAAGAATTGATTGTAGTAAAAGGTAGTAAATTTTTACTACCGTTTAAAACACCTCGAAATATTCATGGAATATCCAAGTTTTATTATTTGTGATACCATACATCGCACGGACGAAAATAGCAACATGTTTACTTGCTTCGATGGTCAGTTTGTGGAATGGCCTCTTTTGTCTAATGTACACAGAAAAAAATAATTCGTATATTATTCCTTTAAATTCTGGTGTCTTGTCAAAGAGAGAGAGAGTGAAAAAAGAACATTGGAGCGTGATTGATGGCCATGGCGTGTTTCTATGGCACGCAATCTCTCTGTCATTTTATGTTTTCTATTTTGAGTTTATTGTTTCTTCTTTGTTATGTCTTGTCTCGTTTCTTCTTACTTACATGTTCATCTTCTGCGTCCTTAGAACACTCATAGGCAATGCTAAGCATTCGGCTGAGCTTGTCAACACTTGTTTGATGTACTGTATTTAGCATTTATATCGAAATAATTTGGAAAATACATATGCGAATTTTGTAACACCAATGCAGAGGTCGTTAAGAGTGTCAGAGTGAGTGGAAAGTCGGCGGTTATTAGTCACTATAGAGTGAGTGAGTAACTATGAGTGAGTGAGAGTATTAGCAACAGACAGAAGCAGTTGTCAAATAAACGGTTGCAAAAACCACAACCACTGATTAAGGGGATATGTGGAGAACGATACAAAAACAAAACACAGCCGAACAATGAATGGTGGTTATGGTGGTGGTGTTTTTTTTTTCTAGGGGGTATACATTTCTTTATGTAAACAAGAGGAGAGAGCCCAAAAATGAGCGCAAATAGTTGTAAACTAGAGCGAAGTGGGAAAATCGTTGTAATATTAATGAAATGTTTACATTTTTTTGAAAAAATAGTGGCTTTCTCATGCTTATAAGAATTTTTACTTCTATTCAAATTGAAATCAATGTACAATATGTGAAAAATAACTATGAATGAAATTTTATTATTATTATCCAGTAAATTGTTTCCTCTATTTACCAAATTTATTTTATTTAATATATTTTATTTGATAATCAATTAAATCAATTTATCCAAGGCAATTTTTTGATAAGGTAACTGTTATTGTATTAACTTGATTTTGCCAATGAAAACATATTATAAATTATGCAAAGCATGCATTTGGGTTTTCACAGAGTATATATGTAGATGTAGACTTACCTGTCAAAAAATTTTTATAAATTGCATATAAAATTAAGCAATATCGGTTTTTGTGGATTCCACTAAAATGCAAATAACCGGAGATGTTAATTTCCAATTTTTGAAAAATAAAAACAAAATATATAACTGCAATCTTTTGGTAGAGATATAATTAAAATTAAATTGTATGCAAACATAAAAATATCGATACCGCATAATTTATTATATATATTTTGCACGGTTATTGATATTCCGTTTTTTTTTTTTATTGAAGAAGGTAGAAATTTAAAAAATCAAACAAATAATTGTTTTATTATATATATATATATATATGCTTAAAGTAAAAAAAAAAATAATTTTGTATCGATTGGGATAAAGAACAAGCCGCTCCAAAACATGGACCTATACTGAAAAAAATCTACGAAGAAGTTTTTTTACCCTCCCTGAACATGGAACGATTGAATGGAACGACCTTTAGAACTTTGTTAGTTTTCACCCACCTCCAAAAATGTAAAATAATCATATATATAATTCGTTTCATATTTAAAAAAAACCTATCTTAAGCTGAAATTTATAGAAAGGCTATGGCCAAATGTATTTTTTAACCTTCGAAAATCCAGAATGTCAAATTACAGCCACACAGTTATGAAAAGGACGGTCTAAAACCTTCCGTTTGGGATCTATTCTAAAATGTGGCTCGACATTTCGCGAACTTTAACGGATTTCAACACACATTGATTAAAGAATACGGTTAGGACTATCGAATATTTTTCCCAAAAATTGAAAAAAAAAAATTGGAAATGCCGTAACGAATTGAATTTTACTCCTCCGAACATTTCAAAGTGTTGCAATCAGTATGACAACTTGGGCAGACAATCGATAATCAATTGAAGATATAACCCAAAAATTATTTTGTTTATATTTTCTGGTGAAGGTTCTTTGAGCTCTTCAGAATATCTTCTACAGCTCTTCGTAGCCGACCACCTTCAGCTATTATAGAGAAGACCATCTTCTTCAGCTCTTCTACAGAACCCCTTTTCCCTCTTCACATCATCTTTAGAAAACTTTCTTCAGGCCCTCTATAGAATAAAGTCTTCAGCTCTTTTAGATATCTTCTTCAACTGAAGATCTTCTTTAAGAGAAGATCTTCTTTAGATTTTCTAGAAAACACCATCTTCAGATTTTTTGGAGAAGATCTTTTCCGGCTATTTTAGAGGACACATTCTTCAGCTTTTTTGGAATATTTTCTTCAGCTCTTTTAGAGAAGACCATCTTCAGCAACTCTTGGAAAGACCGTCTTCAGCTTTTTTAGTGAAGATATTCTTCAGATCTTCTAGTGAAGACATTCTTCGGCTATTCTATTGAATGACGTATTTAGCTATTTTTTGAGGAGACCTTCTTCAGCCCTTCTAGAGAAGATTTTTTCGGCGATTCGAGAGAAGACATTCTTAACCTTTTCCATAGAAAGCTTTATTCTGCTATTCTAGAGAAGACATTACTATACTTTCTGGAGAATACCTTCATCAGATCTTCTAGAGAACACCATATTCAGGATCTCTAGTGAAGAACTCTTCTAGAGAAGGCCATCTTCTATTGAATGACACATTTAGCTATTTTTAGATGAGACCTTCTTCAGCCCTTCTAGAGAAGATTTTTTCGGCGATTCTAGAGAAGACATTCTTAACCTTTTCTATAGAAGGCTTTATTCTGCTATTCTAGAGAAGACATTACTAAACTTTCTGGAGAATACCTTCATCAGCTCTTCTAGAGAACACCATATTCAGGATCTCTAGTGAAGAACTTCTTCTGCTCTTCCAGAGATGACCTTCTTCAGCTTTTCTAAAGAAGATCTTCTTTAGATTTTTTATATTTTAAGTCCCTTTTCAATCATTACATACGCTGTGTTCCCGAACCCCTATCGAAATATATTTTTCAATTTTTCCATTATAAAGTTTAAAAGTAAGGTAACCTATGGATAGAATACCGCCTTGTATTGTCCTGTCACTCTAATTTTCCCAATTATTTTAAATTTTCCAGTATTCAGATGTTCGCACTGAATATGAGGCACAATAATAATTATTACGACTTGACAGGTGACTAATTCCGTTTGTTCTTCTAACATTTAAATAATAGTTGGAATTTGTAAGTGCCATGTTGTTGTATCAACACCTCTATTCTCAACCTCACCATCGCCGGAACATTTCAAGTGCGTGTTTTTGTGCTAACATGAAGGATTTTGTTTATTATTGCCAACACTTGGGGGCTTGGGGCTGTGTTTATGTTCCGATTTATTTCATATGAAAATGCCTCTTCTTCAAATGTTCCGTAAACACACGCATACAATATTTATGAGTGACATAAGTACAACTTAGAGCAGCAGAGTCGTGTCGGAATATTGCACCTATATACAAGTGTTTTGGGAGGGGGCCTTTAAGGTATCAGAATCATGCCCATAGAATAAAATCTATGGATAGATGGAGCACATTTTTGTTTTGTTTAATTTTTTAGAATAGTTCTTCGGTCCTACTGTCCTCTTTACAGTCATCCTTTCGTCTTATTTTACCCATTACACACACACACACACATACATTTACAAATGAATACCACACTGTCATTTATTTATGTGAACTTAGTGGTACGATGTGTTGCTCGTAAATATGCAGAAAGCATTAAATTTCAACGCTTGGTTGCATTAATTTCTTGTTTTTTGTTGTTGTTGTCGTTGTTGGTTTTTTTTTCTATTTTTCTCTTCTTGTGTGTCATTATTCATTTTGTCATCGTCATCAACATCGTCATTAACATCCTTTGCTTTGACAGCCTCCTAACATCCGTGCTGCTGATGGAAACAAACAACAACAAGGAACGTCCGACCTACTGGGTAATGATTTGGGACAATTGTGTTGGCATCGTACATACAGACATTGACAGTTGGTATTATGACGGGGTTTTTATTTTCATAACCCAAACCTTGAAATATTCGATGGAGACTTCAGAATAACTCTGTGGGGTGAATCATATATTTACCGAAAAAGTCAAACTTAGGTCCACGGTTTGCTATGGCTCTTATATAGCGGAACTGCACAATTTTTTGTGTATTTGTGAAACACACAGCCTCTTCAGACCGTTGTTGTTGCAATTTATTTTTTCAGGTTCCATATTTTGACATTGTCTCCATATAAAGTTCGCTGTTCTGTTAGGGTAATTTGAAGGTCATATGCCTATTTTTTCAAACGAAGTAACTGCAATCTAGGGATGACCATCTAGAGAAAAGCTTCAGCGCTTCTAGAGAACACCTTCAGCACTTCCAGAGAAAACCTTCTTCAGCACTTCCAGAGAAGACCTTCATCAGCTCTTCTAGAGGAGGCCTTCTTCAGCTCATCTAGAGAAGGCCTTCTTCAGCTCTTCTAGAGGAGGCCTTCTTCAGCTCTTCTAGAGAAGACCTTCTTCAGCTTTTCTAGAGAAGACCTTCTTCAGCTTTTCTATAGAAGATTTTCCAACCAAACTCATAATAGGACACAAACCCTCCTGACAGGCATGCCACATCAAAAGTCCATGTTTTTGCATAGCCTCCGATCGATTTTAGGTATTTCAAATAAGACGGCTACCATTTTTATATCTGGCCAATCATGCGCCATTCTTTGATAATTCTCCGCCAATAGGTATTTTATCCTCTGTAAAAAAAGACAGGGTTATGTTATCTCAAGAACCACTAACATTAAAATCTGACATTTAAAAAAAATAAACGTACCTAATTCGGTAGGTATTACGTACGACCATGTGTTGTGTTTTGTTAGGTTGACCTGAAAATCAATTTGCCATGAAGAAAATTGAAATTTACTTGTGAACGTTTTCGTGTGATTCCTTGTTGACAATTTTCGCCGTCACATCAAAAGTTTATATAAAATTATAATATCCTGACCCAATTCTGTCTATTATCCTTCGACGATGCAACATGTAAATTTATGCGAAAAACAAACAAACAAAAAATCCTTAACAAGATTTGGATGACTCTACTGTGGTGTGGCCTGAAACACAAACATACACCATCTCAAAGTGAATACGACATGGGTTTGTTGTTTCTCTCGACCTCCGCCCGCCAGGCCTTTGACATGAAAACATTTTCGTATATGAAATTTCCTCAATATGATGACTTTAATGCGGTGGCAAACGCAAGACCTTTCTTAACTATTGACATTTTTGTTGTCCATGGACGTTTCAGAGGAGGCATTTTTCCACAGGACCATTTCAAAGGATTGTGTTTCAATTCTCTTCTTATTGGTTTCTTTAAAAATACATTTTAAAATTCATATAATATAATTACGATTCGAGAAGAGTAGAACATCGTTCTATACCGCTTGGATTCTACGCCCACATTCAAATATTATTCCTCTCACATATCCCGTACTTACCTTTGCAGAACCCCAAAATTTAATTAAAATCAAACTCGGTTTGAAAATAGATTTTTTGTTGTTGTCTGTTTGCACTCAAAAACGATGTTAACATGTCAAGTGAGTTGTTATTGTCGTATAACAAATGTTGTTGTTGTTGTTGGTGGTGGTGGGTGAGAGGGAGGTAGGTGGATCGGTTTAACGCTTTTATGTGTAACACAGTTGTCATAACCTTAGGGTGTTATAAATTCTCTGTATTTTTAACCTGACCTTAAGCACATGGCACATGTGGCACATCATCTGGAAAGATAGTTAAAACAATTACAATTTGTCACTATAAATATTTTTGGGTTTGTGTGGGTTTGCCTAAGGCCCACAAAAATTGTATCAAAATGTAGGTGTTTTTTTTTTATTAATGAAAGGTGTACATATCTGAAATACGTTGAATGTATTTTTGTGGCTGAATATAATTTTGTTAGCACGGATTTATTTTGCGAATGGCTTCAAAGATTTTATTTTCATGCAATATATGTATGAATAATCTATGTTGCCCGGAAAAACAAATTAAAATGTCATTAATTCCAAAATATATCATCCGCCATTTTGGTTATTCAAAATGCCTAAAATCGGTTGGCTTCCCCCATATTGTGATTTTTGACAATAACATTAGTATTGATAATTGTCTGCCAATTGGTTTCTTTGATAATTGTCGCCCTAATAGGTTGCTTTGATAATTCTCCGCCAATAGGTATTTTATCTTCTGTAAAAAAAAGACATAACCCTATCTCAAGGACCACTAAAATTAAAATCTGGTACTTCAAAGTGGGACGAATGTCAAATATGGTACTATTTTGCAAACTTTTTGTGAAGAGGTTCTATAGACTAAATAAATGGGTGTTCCACAAAACCATTAAGACATTTAATATATGGCAGGACTCGTATAAAAACTCAAGCTATTTACAAATCTGAACAAACAGTGTAAATTGCCTGCAGGTTGGGGGTTTACCTCTGAGAAAACGAAATTTCTATATATAGGAATGTGGCTTAGACAATAACTCTAGAACCCTTAAAAGTCCCTTGAAAGGCATGATACCTTTATATGTAGATTATACCGAAAAATGTACGTATTTTGAAAATGTTCTGTGAAGAAGTTATTTTACCCTCCAAAGGTGTAGGTTTGCAAATTTCCTCTTCTTCGGTTGGAAAGTGCGCCTAGGGTCATTAAAATATCTAAAATAGAGCGAACCCTACCCGTTCGCTAGGACCATCAAAATATTTTAAATAGCGCATATTCTTTATATGGGACCTATGTACAGCATAGACTTATGTCGAACATTTTCTGCAAAGACGTTTTTCACTCCTCAAGGACCTGGAATGCAAAACTACAGCCTATTCGGAAGTGAAATGCAAAGTATGATGGCAATGGACCTATATTGAAAAGTTTATGTGTACGAGCTTTCTACTAGGTTTAAGGTTTACACCTTCAATAGGTGAAAAATAATGAGGCTACAATCATCAAAATAACAAAAAAGTGTCGTAATATTTTTATGCACTCTCAAGAAACGTGGAATCTTCAATTAATCCCCGTCAAATGGAAACTAAGGTTTAATTCATCAAAATAGCGAAAGCGGTTCAAGACCTCTCATTGAAGGTTATTTCAAAACGTGGACCTATATTGAAAGTCTTCTGCGAAGAAACCCCTACTGTACCAAATTACAACTTGGAAAAAGACCATTAAAATAGGACAAGAGCCGAACCTACTTTGTCTGCGGGAATATTTTTTCTGGTCTAGACAATACTAAATTTGGCTTGGCACCAACTGACATTTCTTTTGAGTTCTTTGACACTTTTAGCTTAAACGTTCTCAGTTTGTTGATACGTACGAACATGTGATATATTTTCCTGATCTAGGCAACACTAAATTTTGCTGGGCACCTGACCTGGCATTTATTTTGTGATCTTTGACACGATAAGCTTTAACGTACCTAGTACGTACAACCATGTGTTGTGGTATGATATGTATGTTTTGGCCAGGCGCAACCTGGGTTTTGAGTTGTTTGACATTTTGTAGCATAAACGTACTCAATTTGATTATACGTACAACTATGTGTTGTGATATTTTTTTCAGGTCTAGGCAACACCAAATTTAGCTTGGCGCCACCTGACATATCTTTTGTTTAAAATTTTTAGCTTAAATGTACTCAATTTGTTTATCCGTACCACCATGTGTTGTGTTGTTACATGAAATTTCGGTTCCAAATCGCCATACGACATCCTTGAACATTTCTTTCACCATCATACATTCAATATTGCATGAACACCTGGCGTTGGATCCAGCATAGTTTGACAATCACTAAAGAATAGTATCGCATTGATTTGGGCAAAGACATTTTGGAAGAAGAAAAATGAGAAGATCGCCACAGATTGTGCATCATTGATCCAAGTTATTATTAGAATAAGTAATTCTATGCAAATCGTCTCGACAGAACGGTCATTTCTGACTGGCACATCATAATTTGTTTGCCTGAAATCATCGCACGAATCATTGTGCACAGTGACAATTCACAAATCGGCTCAAACCAGCGACTTTTTAAATGGTCAAAAATGTCAATTGATGGGTCATCCATCTTATAGCCCTGATCTGGAAAAACATGGTAAACGATCTTCTTCGACCTCTTTAAGATGCTGTTGAATCGTTCATGATTTGGTTTTGATTTGGAGTAGAAAATTTACTTTGACAATTGGTTTGAGGGGAATAAAATAAAATAATTTTTGAAGATAAATATTTGCATATCTATTATAACACCAAAAATATATATAATAACTCTCTGGTTGGGTTCCTTGTTCATTTAGTGTTGCCTTTTTCCTCTGGGTGGCACTATCTCCTGTCGTTCCTAATGCCGAGGTTGCTTTTTAAAATGTCAGGAGAATATAAGACTCTTATTACAAACAGTCGTACAGTCGCACATTAGTATTTCTGCTAGTTTCGTTAATCATTTCATTGTTTTGTTCTAGTTAAGTATATAATTGATCTGTTGTAGCATACGCCAGGTTATAGATCTGCCATCTATCGTTACCTAGAAAAAACGCCTGATTCTAATCTTGCTGTGGTTGCGGTCCTTGCTTATTTAGTGTTGCCATTTTTTTTCTAGGAGGTTTAATGGGATTTCGTCAAGATGATCAACTGGTACCCTATATAAAATATCAAATCGTATTTTTCATAGAAAATAAAGATAAATATTTCCATTTCTATTATAAGGCCAAAAATATATATAATAACTCTCGTTTATAGAACAAAGAAGTTCGATTGGTCATCTTTTTATAAATATATTGGTTAAGTTTATTTTATAAGTTTTGGCTTCTGCAGAAGGACGGATGAATGTTTCTTTATATCTAAGAAGACAGATATATGCATTTTTAACCCATAAAAGCTTTCTCTTTGTGTCCATTAATAGATATTAAATACATAAATGATTACTAAAGCGATTATATATCATTGAAAGCCATTAAATATCATAGATCCACAAAAGGCAATTGTCTTCTTAATAGTTTGAAAAACTTAAATAAGACCTTCTAAAAGTCCTGTAAAAATTAAAGCTATCCTTCGAAATTTCTGACGACTTCTTCTTTTCTATATACAGAAGATATTCGAATAAATCTTTCCTAAGAAGAATACATTTTATAAAACCGTTTCTATAATGGCCGCAGAATTACAAAAGTCAAGAATTTTATCTAAAGATACAATGCCGTAATTTTAGTCTGTTATACCTACGTATAAAGGTCTTCACTTAGAATAGAATATCCTCAGTAGAATATTTTCAATATATAAAATACCTAAAGAAGTTCATCAGCCTATAGTGTTTCGAAATATATCATCCCCAATTATATTTTTTGAATTCTATATATTTTCTTTCAAATATTAAAATTTCTTTTTTTTTACTTTATTACAAAAATTCCAATTTTCATGAAAATTCCTTAATCTTTTAATAAATATTCAAATTTGTTTGTACATATTCCACATGAATGAATGATTCATACATGTTGCTATATGAAAATGAAAAAAGAAAAAAAAAATAATTCAAATATTTCCCTTTACCAGCATACACACAGTAAGGCTTTTTGTAAAGTTCTGTTCCATTTCATTGGAAAATAATATCAACATGTTTTTTTCCAAAAACTTATTTCAAACTTCTGGCTCTTCCGTTTGATTTCTTGCATTTGCAGAACAGACCCAGCACAAATAAAGCCGTTATTGGAAAGAAGGACTTAACAACTTTTTCATATTCAAAAGTTGAAAGAAAACATGGAAATCTTTTTAAGCACACTCACTCAATACCATTAAAATTTGAGGCTGTGTGTGCCAGCCCACAACTTCCTTCGAAATGACGAAGAAGTCATGTTGTTGCTGTTGCCAATACATAAAATAGATATCTCAATTTTGATAAATGTTACAATTTCCTAAAATATTAATAACTTTTCTTTCTATTTTTGCTGCTGCTGCTGGCAATCGTTTTGCACATACGATAAAACTTTTCCTAAAAGCGTTATATTGTATGGTTGAACGTGTAACATACTCGTACATATGTTTTCGACACAAACTTTTGTAATAAAGAAAAATTCGTTTTTCTTTATCGTTTCTTTTGCTATTTTGCATTTCATCATGTTCGGGCTGTGTGAAATCGAAAGATGAAAAATATGTTCCAGCTTAGAACGATAGCGATGATGTGGGAGAGAATTGTGTAAGGATTTGTCTACGACACTGTTGTTGAAGTGTTTTACATATGGGTCCTTACGCGGTCACTTACACGAAACTTTCACTGTTAAATAAATCAAACACAGTTATATTTTTTACAATTCACCCTTAATACTTGATTTAGTACACTATCAGTTTTAAAAATTCTTCGAATTTAGTTTACCTTTTACCGGAAATGACGTCATCTTTATAGAAAACTAAAATATTGTCCTCATAAGATACTAAACAGTATTATCTTTTGAAGATCACAAAGTGTGTAAAGTCATAATATCTTCAGTAACGAACCACTTCGTTATAGAATACATACTGATCACGGCTATGAAAGCCGACAAGGTAACACTTCCTGAATGTCAATGGACAACCACAAAATATTCTTCTAATTTGGTTTAAAACATCGTCAGCTTAATCGTTAATATATGTTATATATGTTTTTATCTATCTAACGAGGCTGCCATCTATCGTTGCCTAGAAACAACACCTCATTGTATTTTATTCATTGGTTAGGGTCCTTGCTTTTTAATGTTACGATTTGTTTAGGTTTGCGCTACTGCATGCCATTGATGACGAGGTTAGTTATAAGAATTACATCTGGAGGAGAATGTAAACCTCTTTATCCTCTTGGGAGCATAGCGCTTCCACGATGTATCATCATCTTACTCGACTAGTCTTTGTGTTAACTTCGTTTAAAATTTTATTGTAGCTAAATAAGTTACTGGTCTATTGTAGCCTACCTTAGGTGCTGCCTTCTACATTTGCCTGGAAACAACTTGCTATCTCCTGTGTCATTCCCTGTAGGACTTTCATCAACTAGTTTACAAAATGTTTAGTTATAAAGAAATTATTTATCAACTGATTATAAATTATCTAGAAAGTAATCTTAGACTCAACCACATTGAAACAAAAAATATGTTAATGTCATCAAAAACATAACACACGCAAAACAAGAAACCGTTAGAATTGCATTCCACACAAAAACACCGAATGCAAAGATGAAGAAATATCATTCTTTTTGAAAGTTCGGAGAGTGAAGACGTGTAAATCGTAATTAATTGTAATTGAGCTCTTTAGGTGTGAAATTAAAAATAAATTGTTAAGTGTTTTAATAATATAATTGAAATGTTACCTAGCAAGTCACATCGCAGAAAATGATGTAAAAAGCAAAGAGAAGAATCTGTAAATATAGATACATATTTTTTTTTAATTTGTAGCGCATATACAGAATATTTGTAAAATTTCTAACAAAGTCATTCAATAAAAACATGGAGTCCCCGCATAAATCAGTTAAACGCCTCAGCATGAATTTAAGTAAGTAATTTATTATATACAAATTAATCTCTTTTAGACCGATGACTATCTGAATTTTTTTAATCTAACTATAAATCGGTAAAAAATAACTAGTTTGTAATCAGTTGAAAAGTTACTGACTATTACCGCGATCATCGCCATGTAAAAATAGTCAGTTGGTCCAAAGAAAAATAACCGATAAATGGACTAGTAGTGACTATTTTAAAATTAGTTTAAAATTAAAATTGGTTCATTTCCCCACAGGGATTCCTATTTTGTGTTATTCCCATGTGTGGATTGTGAGGATGGCTATTAGAATTTTAGACGATGCATTTAATCTGGAGGAGATTTGTACGCATTTTATTGTAAATATTCGAAGGAACCACTCTATTTTTTATTTTGTTAGTCTTCTTGAGAACATAGGTCCTCCTAAAAGATCACCATCACTCGATTAGTCTTTGTGTTAGTTTTGTTAAAATATTCATTGTTTTTATTGCAGCTAAGTAAATGACTAGTCTGCTTTAGCCTATCATAGGTGCTGCCATCTGGCGTTGCATAGTAAAAATTCTATATTCTAATTTTTCTGTGTTTGAGTTAGTGTTGCCATTTTCCTCAGGTTGACCCTATCTGCGATGTTCTATCCTTGTGTTGATGTTAATACCGAGTTTGATTATTAGAATGTTAGGGGTCTTTGGTTGCACTTCACCTGAAGTAGAATGTATGCCACTTATTACAAATATTCGAAGAAACCGTTTTTTTTTTCTATCTCGTAATTTCGTTTGTTCATATAGGTCTTTCACATAGCCTATATTGTAGCCTATCAGCTATTGTAGCCTACCATAGGTGCTGCCATCTATCCTTGGTTAGGATCCTTGCTTATTTAGTGTTGCCTTTTTTCCTCTGAATGGCGATATCTGTCGTCATTCTTATTATGTTGTGCCCCATGTTTTGAATATCAGGGGTCTTCGGATGCACTTCAACAGGAGTACATACTCGAAATCCTTTTATTTGTTCTCATATTGCGAACATAGGGCTTACACTATGTACCGCCATCTTATTCGAATAGCCCTTGTGTTAGTTGCGTTAATCATTTCATGGTTTTTATCTCAACTAAATAGATAATTTTTCTAGGTGATATTGCTGTCATCTATCGTTGCCTAGAAACAAGGCTCCTTGATTTTTGTGCTTTGGTTGGCGTCCTTCGTTGTTTAGTGTTGACATTCTCCTCAAGATGATGGTATATGCTATAATTCCTATTTTGTATTCTTCTATGTGTTGATATTAACGGCAAGATTGTTTATTAGAATATCTGGGGTCTACGGATGCATTGTCCCGGGGATGGGCATTTTTATAAATTTTCCAAAGCCACTTTGAAATATTTTTGCCTCTTGCAGTCTCATTCTGTGACAGGTTAGTAAAGAGAAGAATTGATCCTATGTATGTCGCTCAGGAAAAATTGGGAATATAGCTATATATGAACCCAATCTGATTTCTTCTCCATACCTCTTGGGAATTCAGCATTTAACAAACATTATTACCCCGAGTTTGATATAAAGACTTGGTTCTTAAGGTCAATAAATTTATATTAAAAAAATCAAACCGACGATTTTTAACCTCGTCGCCATTTTTGTGCTGATTGGGTCGTTGCGTCACGAAAATTATAAGAAATTTTATTGAAAAAATCATCATCAAAAGGGATTTTAATTGTCACTGTGAACAACACAACACATGGCCGTACGTCTAACCGTACTAAGTTTTCACGTCTTTATTTTTTTCTTATAAACAACATTGAAACCTCCATTATATTGGATCTAGCATGGATTTAAAAAATAATGTAATTGAAACCAGTGAGCGGAGCAGTATAGTCGGACGGGGCCGACCATACGATACCCTACACAACTACCACGGAACTCTGACTTTCTGCCGACGTTTATTCTGAGCGTGGGCAATATTTCGTGATCAGCACCTCTTCCTTACACTGACATATTTACCGAATATTCCCAATATTGAGCACAACTCTTCAATTACTTGTTCAGATTCCCTTGTGTTGTGATGTTCGCATTATAATTGTGGCCTATAGATCGCCTCGAAAAAAATATAAAAAAAAATTAAGTGTTCGGTCCACTTCATCCCAAAATTTTGATCTGATCATCACCAAAAATTATACCCGATATCCCTGACCATACCTGGATCCTCATTGAACATTTCAAAGCGATCAGCGCTATATTTCCGCCCTCTAGTGTGGTATTGGGTTACTAAATAATGTCTGATTACGTAAGCTCCTGTAAATATTTAAGTGTAACTCCCACATCTGAGTACATACGACCATATAATTGGTATCAATTTAAAGGTCAACTACTCCTCTTGAACACACTATAATCTTCTCGGGCCTTGGTTCTTCAGGGGCAAATATATACGCCATAGAATACAAATTTTGTCATTTTTCACACAAAAGTCAGGGTTCGGCTAAATATTGTCTTTATCAAAACAGGCATGCTTATTCCTTGGCCCGATATGCAAAAATTCGCGGTGTTTGGGCCATAATTGCGCCTCAGGAGCGACCAGAAAAACCGACAAAAATAAAGTTTTTGGTCCATTTCATCCCCTAAATATTAACAGATCTTTTCCAAAAACAATAGGGGTCTTCATTGGCCAGAACCCATTCTACATGCAAAATGCAAAGATTGGTCCATAACTGTGGCCTGTATCGTGTTTACAAATTATAATGGACAGACGGACGGACGGACACACTTGTCTAGATCGACTCAGCTAGTCGAGATATGACGATCGGTATACTTAAAGGTGGGTCTAGGACCAATATTTCGCGGCGTTATAAACTTTTGGAGCTGCACAAAGCTATAATACCCTGACAACATAGTTGTGTAGGGTATAAAAATCGATATTTTGAAAAATTTAGTATTAAATTTGGCAATTTCATTCATTTAATTAATTTTCGTGCTACCATAATTTAGAAGTTTCCAAACAACAACAAAAACAACACCAACAATAAAATCTAATTTACTCTCTAATAGCATTACTTCGTTCGTGCAACACACGCTGACAGAGTGACTTTATGACATGCCACGTTTATCATAATAAAGATGATGCCATGAATGTGCATAATTTCCACAATCATCGCAATGCTGCATGCATATTCATGATTTTACACATCATCATGAACATCAGCGCCAGCCATTCATCAGTAACATGACATTCGTGGTGTATGTGTAGTGGTGTCACAACTTATATTGTACAGCTCCAGAAACAGATGCATCATCTCCTACAAAGATGATGTGCAGCAGCAGCAGCAACATCTTCATCATCGTTGTTGAACTTTATTGTAATACCATTATACGCTCATATCGCGTCTCTCATATGACAGACCACACATTTAATTTTCTAATTTTCACGAACAATACGCTTTGGGAAAACAAGATGAAGAAAACGAGAAACGAACTTTCTTTTTGTTTCGTTACAATCTGGAATTGTTCTAATTTCTAATAGAGTCTTTTGGAAATTCTACATGGTATCTGTCATATAGCTATTATCAAGTCTCTATAGTTTCTGAGGCGGGTGAGAGAAAACTTTTCTCTATGCTACACATCCATCGCTACCACTGCCATCAACACCGGCAAGGTGTTATTACATTCAAAAGTTCCAAATCTGAACATAAATTGCTTGATAACTGCAGGATCTCTTGTTGACTTTACTTTATTTTCCCATTGCATACAATTCTGAGTTTGCAAAAACTTTACCTCAATAGAAACTTTATTACATATTCCCTTGAAATATATTTTGTATTTGAGTGTGTGGTTGTGTGCATAACCACATACATGGTTGTGTGCATAACCACATACGAGGGTTATTATATATATTTAAGGTCTATTGTAGCCTGACGCCATCTGATGTTTCCATTGGAATGTTTGAAATCAGTTAACATACACATATTCAGATCGCAACACAATTCTGATTTTGAAAAAAATACCCATTCGATGATTCTGATCACGTTTATAAAAGCGCTACCTGGTGGCGAATTATGGATCTGTCCGTATAAACCCGGAACAAAAGACCATCTGACCGGCCAAGGTGGTCATGCTCCGCTTAATTAGGATAGAACGAAAAATTGTGGGGAAGACACCCCCAAATGGTTTGATTGAAGTCTTCGGAACAATTCAAAAAACAAAAAAGTGATGGGACATCAATGTGAACAATGACAATTTGAGATCTCACACATCGACTCAAACCAACTCATTTTGAACGGTCAAAACGTATAAATGCTGGGCCATCTGTAGTATAGCTCAGAATTGGCTTCCAATTAATTTCGCTCATCACAAAACTTTTGAGTTGGTTTTCGGATAATTTTATCATGACTTCTAAAAACGGTCGAATCGATTGGTTCATTGAAAGTTTGAACAAAATCGATTGCGTCTATGAGTTTGTCATAGGGGACGAATCATGGATCTATGCATATGTACCCAAAAAAAACTTCATTCGAAGTGTGGGACTTCGAAGTAGTTTCTGTGAAGAAGCAAATAGGGGGTCGTTTCTTCAACCTAAATGGTAATTTTAAGAATACGTAAGACGATATATTCTGTGTATTACGCCTCAAATGGATTGTTTGAGAGCATTCGGAGGAGTTCGAAAAACGAACAATATAAAGAAAATTATTGTGCACCATGACATGACTTAAACCATCGCATTTTGCAAGGCCAAAATGTAAAATTGAAGGTCCGTCCACCATACAGCCCTTACTTCGAAGATGGGTCAACTCTAAAACAAATAGTTTCTGTGAAGAAGCAATCAAATGGTGGGTCGTTTCTTCAACCAAAATGGTATTTTGAAGAATATTCCACTTAAAATACGTAGGATGATCTATTCTGTGTAGTACGCCAAAAATGGTTTGTTTGAAAGCATTTGGATGAGTTCGAAAAACGAACATGATAAGGATAATTGTTGTGTGGCCAAAATGTAGAATTGAAGGTCCGTTCACCGTAGAGTCCTTACGTCAAAAGGGATATTCTCGTTGGATCTCACACACTTTGACAATATCTCCCAAAAAGGCCCTAGTCTCTTGGTGCAAAGAATAAAATGTGACGAATCACGGATCTTTGTTTATGAAGCCGAAACAAAACACCATTCGACGAAAAACTTGTAGATAATGATCACTTGTTACATCGGTAACGCAGAACAATCAATTCTGAGTGGTTGTACACCAAAATTTGTTTGCTTGAATTCGAAAAACGATCAAGAGAAAAATAAGAATCCTTGTGCAGCATGACATGGCGAACCCTCACACATCGGCTGAAACCATTGAATGTTTGTCCACCCAATGAATTCTCCGTCATAAAGACCTGATTTGGCGCTCAATGTTTTATAATTATTCCAGGACATCCAGGAAAAATGCTTGGTCATTGACTTTCGCCTCCAGAATATACTGTTTAAAATCTTAATGGGGCGGAAAATCATTCGACAATTACTTTGCAAGCACATTCTTGGTGGCCACTATTCCTAATTTCATTATTCGACAAAAAATATATATAGTAGCCCTCGTCGATCTACTTTCTTTGAACTCATGTATATGTATGTAAGTTTTGTAATAAACTACTCACAAGTTTTAAGCATGAACACCATTATTGACGGCTGTTCCGTGAATATTTTACAATATTCTCCATCCGCACACCCATCATCACCACCACCCAAAACTGCAATTCTAAAGTTAATGAAAGTTTTCAAACACAAAAATTGTATATTCGAACAAAAGAAAATTAGAAATATCTAAAAAAATTTATATACCCCTGTGTATACTATGGAAAATGACACCACGGAGATGCCATTGCATTTACAAATAAGTTTTAATGTGACGTCGACTTTATGTCTCCGATTAATGAAACATGGACATAAATTCTGGTTTCACTTTTTTAAATAATTTCTATTCAACCAAGCGTTAAAAACTATGCCTTTGAAGCGAATGATGAATGTTGACATTGAAGTTTTCCTGTTTTTCTTCTTCTTCTTCTATGTTATGTATTCTCTGTTTTTTCTTTATATACATGCATTTTCATATTCTGCGTCATTAGAACAGTCATATACAATGTTAACCATTCGGTTGGGCCTTTTGTTCTTAGTATTTTTATCGAATTAATTTGGAAACTACATATGCGAATTTTGTAACACTGATGCCGAGGTGGTAAGTGAAATAAGGAAACAATGGAATACAAAACTAGTCACAATCGAGTGAGTGGATAGTCGGCGATTGTTAGCAACAGAAACAGTGGTCAAATAACCTTACTTATAACCGGTTGTATTAATAACATACACCAAGTGAGAGAAGAGGTGCAAAACAATAACAAAACACAGGCGAACAGTAAAAGAGAGAGAGAGAGAGAGTTAATAAAAATGAGCGCTAATAGTGGTAAAGTAGAGCGAAATAGGAAAATAGTTTTTGGAGAAAAAGTGTTTTTCTCATATTTATAAGAATATTTACATATATTCAATATTGCAAAAATTAACTATGAATGAAATTATAAAACTATTCATTACATTTTTGTTTATACCCTACACAACTATGTTGTCAGGGTATTATAGCTTTGTGCAGCTCCAAAAGTTTGTAACGCCGCGAAATATTGGTCCTAGACCCACCTTTAAGTATACCGATCGTCATATCTCGACTAGCTGAGTCGATCTAGACATGTGTGTCCGTCCGTCTGTCCATTATAATTTGTAAACACGACACAGGCCACAGTTATGGACCAATCTTCACGAAATTTTGCATGTAGAATGGGTTCTGGCCAATGAAGATCCCCGGTTAATGTTTAGGGGATGAAATGGACCAAAAACTTTATTTTTGTCTGATTTTCCGGTCGCTTCAGAGGCCGCAATTACGGCCCAAACAAAGCGAATTTTTGCATGGAGAATGGGATCGGGAAAAAGAATAAGCATGCCTGTTTTGATAAAGATCTGTCAATATTTTTGTGTGACTTTTGTGTGAAAAATAACAAAATTTGTATTCTATGGCATATATATTTGCCCCTGACGGACCTAGACCCAAAAAGTTGATAGTATGTTCAAGATGAGTGGTTGACCTTTAAATTGGTACCAATTATATGGTCTTATGTACTCAGATGTGGGAGTAACACGTAAATATTTACAGGTGCTTACGTATTCAGACATTATTTTGTAACCCAAAACCACACTAGAGGGCGGAAATATAGCACTGATAGCTTTGAAAATTTCCATGAGATTCCAGTTATGGTCAAGGACAACGCCTATAATTTTCGGTGATGATCAGATAATAATTTTGGGATGAAGTGGACCGAAAACTTAACATTTTGTGTTACTTATTTTTTTTTCTTTTTTGAGCCGATCTATAGGCCGCAATTGGAAGCCCAACATCATAACATAACTCACAGTAAAGAGAATCTGGACAAGTACAGTCCTCGTCTACTGAATATGAGTAATATTTGTTGTCGGGTTTCAAAAAGGTGCAAATAACACAAAGTTAAATTTTCGTGGAAGTTGTGTAGGGTATTATATGGGCGGCCCCGTCCGACTATACTGCTCCGCCCACTGTTTTTTTTTTTTTTTTTTTGTGGCAAAATCTTTCGACCGAAATTTATTTCTTTGGATGGGCGAATGGGCCATTGTCGATCTGAACGTTTATATGGGTGCAAATTTGGGTTAAAAAGACGGAACACCCAAAAATTAAATCATTACTGAAAGTTGTGGATACGTAGATTTCAATTTAAGTTTTTTTTTTTTTTTTTTTGTTAAATAAAGAATTCATTTTCTTTGGAATATGAAATTATTTGAAAACTGTACTAATATATCAATTCACCAATTATAAACGAATGAAACTTTGATTTGATTTTCTTGTCAAACACTGAAATTCCTCCAGGGAATATATTTTCGGAGAAATTAAAAATTCTTCCTCATCGAAGTTTGATGCCATTTATAACTCATCAATTTAAATCACATTACCTTCAAGATTGATTTCTAATTCATTCCAAGTTTATCAATGACACTTTCTTTTGTTAGTGTTTTCTCATAAAAAGTGTGTCGAGTTGTTGGCTAATTTATTCCGTAAGACACTAGAAAAGTTGTCCCGCACCGGAAGAAATTTGAATGCTAAAATATTTTGAACAATCCTCCTTGTTGTAGAATGTGGCAACAGCGCCAACAACAAATTGTTCCACAAAATGAAGCAACGCCATTAGAATGGATGACTGGAGGACGACAAATAGACGAATGGAAGGAATTAATTACAAAGCTATTGGACGGAGACATGTTAAGCGATCAGCAGCCGTGAATACAGCCATGTTAGGCAGTTTGGCAGGCCGACAGGTAGGCAAGTTGAATGAATGGCTGGCTGGTTGGCTGACTATCTATCTTGCGATGCAGACAGACATCTACAAATTGATGGCAATTTAAACAATACAATGAATAAATGCTATTTACTAGTTTGTGTTAACTCACAACGTAAGGACGAAACACTCGTCTCGTTTTCACCTCCCTCAGCCGCCTACTGGAAAAGGACACGCAATGCCACAAGTTTTTTTTCGGCTAATCGAAAAAAAAACAACAAAACTTTTGGTAAATCAAAAACTTTTGTTGTTAGTCTGAAAATAATAGCAAATAACAATGATTCCATTGCTACAACGCCCAGACGGGAAAGAGGGGGAGAGAGAATTCATTGATTTTATTATTAACGCTTCGTTGATTGTTTCAAACTAACCTAACCTAACATTTTATTTGATTTGTGTTCCCTTTGCCAAATTGTTAACGAACGGGAGTGGCTTAGTAAAAATAAAATAAAATGTGCAGTAGAATGGATGGATTGTAATTATCGTTGTTTGCTAAAGGTAGTAATTTAGCATTTTTTTTTTTCATTTGTGAAAACAAAGAGGAAAGGAAGCTTTTAAAATTACTGGAAGCCCAAAAAATACCATGGGCGCATTGGTCAAGAATAACAATAGAATATAATTTTATATAGCCTCCACCATTCAAAGGATACATTTTGACAATTACACCTTTTTTCAAATGTTACTCAGAACATTTCAATTGCAATTCAAGAACTTTAGTTGTAATTCGAAAACTCAATTCGCTTTTCAATTTCAGTTGTAATTCGAGAATGTAAATGGAAATTTCAAAATTTCCATATGAATTTAAAAACAAACCGATCCACTTAAAGAATTCCATTTGTAATTCGTAAATTCATAAAGTTTCATTTAAACCAATGAGAATTCGAGAAATGAAATTAAAAAAAAATGTATTTAAAAAATGCAAGCCTTATATATTTTATGAAAAAATTAATACCAAATACCAAATTACAAAGTACTGATTTTTTGCGGGTATCATTATATAGGGGTAACCCTCACAAAAGGTAGGGAATTCGGATATCCAATAAAAAAATATTTAAATAATAAACAATAAGGAATTTTCTTTAATTAGAAAAAACAACAACAAAACAATAAAGAAATTTTTTTGTAAATTATTTTTCTTCTGTTTTAAATCTTCAAATATATATGTGCAAAGTTACAAACCTTAACAAGCATTGGTATTGATTTACCAGCCCATTGAAAATCTAGAAAAATTAAAATCGAGAATTCGAACCTGTTAAGACACTTTCGTTGAAAATTTTGGCTAGTTCTACTAGTTTTTATCGAACAGAATTTCGAAATGCCAAACTATAAACACTTTAAGTGGATAAAGCCACCTTAGTAGGACACGTCTGCGGTGCACTTTGCGCTGTAGCCAACAGATCCTGTTTCGAATTTCTGGTTTTATCTCCTCTATCACACGGACTAGCCTCTGCAGTTTGTGGGGGATCGAAATCGAAGCTACCATTACCATTTGAACTAATAACCGTCTCTTATCCCCACCCAACGATCATTCCAATATCCTACAAAGTTCAGTTTCGATCCATGATCAGGGACTAGTAAACCCAAAGCCACTGACAACACAAACACCAGAATACCATCACAAGCATTCCGCACCACTCACATACCCAACACAACCTGCTCCAAGTCCACACAACACATCCACACAGGAAAGTGACCGTAACCACTCGGGTATCCAGCCCGTCGGATACCCTCACATTTTACCAAGCTTCTCAACAGTTCCGAAGTTTTGGAGGAAATATGAAGTGTTGTTGATGTCGTTTCCTTCATCGTAGGATTCCCTATTGGTCGTTCGATTTAAAGACAATTATTAATTAAGCTCCACCCTATTGCTTTCGAAGAAATCAATGAGCCAAACTCGCACATTTAACAGAACTTGACGTGGTCGTTTGCATGATTGGACTTTGGTTTCTATGTCCTAGCCATGCAACCACTATTCGTCATCCGTTATGACCTTTTTGAGGTAATCTGAAAATTCGTTGATGATGTTAAACAGCTGCTGGACTATAATTCATTTTGCTCAAAATCTTAGTAATTTTGAAACAATCTTCGCTGCCGCATCTTTCCTGCCAACACATCGTTAAAAATAGTTTGGTATGAACCGAACGATATGTCAATATCATCGAAAATCTCTCTGATTGGGATTCGGCTATTATACATAATAATATTCTCCATTCCTTCAATGTTATCATCTCTTGTGGTCTCCGGATCAGGCGGTCAGGATGAACGCCATTATTGACATATTCCGGTTAAGCCGGTTATTTAATAATTAAAATTGGTTAAGCCACCGTCTTTGCGCACTTAATTTCATTTGCTACCCAAAATGTTAGTTTCTTTAATCCATTTTTTCCGAGTATCCATAATAAAACTGTTCCCTAAAATTTTTCCTATTCGTCTAATTTTATCCAAACACAATGCATGGTCATATTCTCATCTAAAACATACCGATATTAAGCGTCAAACTACGGTTAAATGTATCCCGATATCCATGCCACCAAAATACCACCCCATACACACACCACTACCATTGGGCGCCATTACCACGGTGAGTTGGTTAGGGTATGTCTTATTGTCGTGTTAACTAATTGATTCATGTCACTGTTTATTGGATGATTCCGTATTTGGTTTTTCTCCAGCGAATTCATAATTCTGCTGCTTGCACAAAGTTAGGCGAGGGGCATGTGGATATAAATAGGCCTGTCTCAACTGAAAGCAAAAACCACCAAAGACGTACCCATTGAGCTTTAGTGGTGATGTTCATTGGTGACGTTTATAATGACGATGATGATGGTGATACTCTGTTGCATCGCTGTGTGATGCCAATGCATTGAACCGTCACAGTGTGTATTGCAATAAATTACTTCATTCTTTCTCCCTCTCTCGGTGTTTGTTCACTGCAATGTGACCCGATTTTTCATTATTCTACTTCTTCCTCTTCTTCTTCATCGTCGTCGTCCTCATCATCATCATCTTCTTTGATTTCAAGTTTACACTTGTTGTTGGCCTTATAAAAGACCAAACCGGGGCGATCTCAATACATGAGCACTATGGGTGTGTGTGTGTGTTTGTGGTAAGATAAGTTTCAATGTGGCTGACTAACGGCTGGTAGGCATATGAAGATAATTACTAAAGTTTTTTTTCTTTGCTTCATCTGTATCTTCCTCTGTTGTGATTTTATTATCTTCTTTAGCATGTTTAACAACAAAAACATCAATATCATACTTCATTAAAGTTGTACTATGTGTATGCGTACGAATACTACGTGTACGGAAGATGATGATTTTTTCACTGCCACAACAACTAACCATCACATCGAGTCACGGACGCCGTTCAATCGTTACAATTGTGGTTCATTGCCAACCTTAACCCAGTAACAGTAACCGATATACGTGTATGTTCGTAAATGCGTATGCATTTTTTTCTCGATGTATATGAGTGGAGCATGAACTAGTGAAAAAAGCGTAAAATTTGACCGCGCGAACTTTGGATACCCTCCACCATAGGTATGCTATTGTTTGTTTGAAATGAAAATATAGAGAACATACCAAAAAGTATGCCTATACCAACAATTGTACCGAGCGATTGTTGTGAACCATAAACTACAGCAAATACAAATTTCAGCAATTTTTAATGGAGATTTCTCTTAAATTTGCAAAACCGATATTGTGGACCCAATTTGACGACGCATGGTAGGTTGAAACATGTATATAAAATCACCAATATATTGCAATTTATAGGGCAGAGTTATGTGAGGCCATCGCCAAAGTATACAGGATTATATTTGGGGGTTGGGTGGAAGCTGGAGGCTATACCTAAAAATTCCGAAAATCGGCAATATAATTTTCGAACATCACGTTCTAGAATGTGTTCAAAAGATGGCTAAATTGTCTTAGAATTCCATATTTCGAGTTCAGAATAAACACAAAACGCGAAAACAACCCAAAACGCGGAACTGTTTTAATATAAAAAAGGGAGTTATATAGGGATCACCCCCAAAAAGGATGTTCAAGAACACCAAAATTCCGAAAATTTGGGTACACTTATATGGTCTTTACACATGATTTTTTACACAATAACAACTCAAAGTACCCCAAAATATTGAAAATTATGGGGTACCGTTATGTGAAAGTGAGCCAATACTGATCAATTTTAGTAGGAAGATTTGATAACCCATGTTAACCCC
Organism: Musca vetustissima; assembly: GCF_032173495.1. NCBI lineage: Eukaryota > Metazoa > Arthropoda > Insecta > Diptera > Muscidae > Musca > Musca vetustissima. The sequence goes on along the minus strand of NW_026876873.1, from coordinate 158,728 downwards.
AATAATTAAATTTGAGCCAATTCTTGCCAAAATAAAAAAACCCCATTATATGAGAAGTACCCGGAAAATGGGCCACAGTTGATAATTTTTGTTAGGGAAATTTTCTATTCAATGACAGCCCCATATCATCAGACAGAGTCTCATCCGGGCTTTACGGTCGGAATTGTGTCCATAGGGTCCACGATTGATTCTGTTGAAAAACATATCTAAAACACCCAAAATACCGAATAATGGGAGGTACCGTTATATGAGGACTGCGCTAAAAACTGGACCAATATCAATGTCAGTGCAAATTTTCAAAGCTCTATCTCAAATATAGCGATCTATATCGTGATTTCAGCAGACCGACGGGCATGCATAAGTCGACATAGAATTTTATTCTGGTCAAGATCCTTCACCTTATGCTGAAGGGTATAAAAACGCGTTTGTTGGATGTCAAATTCCGAAGAACGGCGGCGAGATATGGGCATACCTGGGCTTCTTTATCACTTTGGACTACAGCTCTCAATGTTGTTCGATGCTCTTGGGCGACTTTTACGGGTTTTATACTTCACATCACCAGCATTTCACAACTGGTTGAGTTTCCGACATAATACATGGCGTCCACTTATCTGTCTTTCTGTAGATCTGTTTAAATAACGTTGTTTAATAAAGAGTTTTCAGAATAGATCCAGGTCTTGGTATAGCCAGCCATTATATAACGGTATACTCAATAATATCCGCTATTTTGGAAATGTTATTCAGACAAATATTTATTATTGTTGTATTCTCATTGGATTGCAATTTTTTCCACCAAAAAAACCATACCTCAATATTTGGTCCAAAATATATATATCGTAATTCGTTCGGTAGCAACCAAAAATGACCAATATTGCTTCCCTTTTTATGATAGCCCCAATGTTCGGTATTTTGTACTCTTTGAGCTCGTTCCTCACCTGAATTAACTATGAATCAATCGATTTTAGGTATTTTCAATGCGTTTTTGTTGCAGTCAATTTCCAAAATTTCAAAATTTCGTACATCCTTCTATTTTTTTATCAAATTGCTAACAATCCAAGTTTCAAAAGTAACATATACCGAAGAAGTACAGGGCAAATTCATAATAACATCTTTTGCTGGGAAAAAAGCACCCAAAATGATACTCTTCATCTGCTGGGCCTATAACACTTTAATATAACTACGATGACGTTATGATAATAGTCCTCTTTATGGTGCCCTGCTCATTCGCTGTGCTTGTTTTTCCCAGATTATTACCTCATTATATGAGAAGTACCCGGAAAATGGGCCACAGTTGATAATTTTTGTTAGGGAAATTTTCTATTCAATGACAGCCCCATATCATCAGACAGAGTCTCATCCGGGCTTTACGGTCGGAATTGTGTCCATAGGGTCCACGATTGATTCTGTTGAAAAACATATCTAAAACACCCAAAATACCGAATAATGGGAGGTACCGTTATATGAGGACTGCGCTAAAAACTGGACCAATATCAATGTCAGTGCAAATTTTCAAAGCTCTATCTCAAATATAGCGATCTATATCGTGATTTCAGCAGACCGACGGGCATGCATAAGTCGACATAGAATTTTATTCTGGTCAAGATCCTTCACCTTATGCTGAAGGGTATAAAAACGCGTTTGTTGGATGTCAAATTCCGAAGAACGGCGGCGAGATATGGGCATACCTGGGCTTCTTTATCACTTTGGACTACAGCTCTCAATGTTGTTCGATGCTCTTGGGCGACTTTTACGGGTTTTATACTTCACATCACCAGCATTTCACAACTGGTTGAGTTTCCGACATAATACATGGCGTCCACTTATCTGTCTTTCTGTAGATCTGTTTAAATAACGTTGTTTAATAAAGAGTTTTTTGAAATTGATCCAGGTCTTGGTATAGCCAGCCATTATATAACGGTATACTCAATAATATCCGCTATTTTGGAAATGTTATTCAGACAAATATTTATTATTGTTGTATTCTCATTGGATTGCAATTTTTTCCACCAAAAAAACCATATGTCAATATTTGGTCCAAAATATATATATCGTAATTCGTTCGGTAGCAACCAAAAATGACTAATATTGCTTCCCTTTTTATGATAGCCCCAATGTTCGGTATTTTGTACTCTTTGTTTCCTCACCTGAATTAACTATGAATCAATCGATTTTAGGTATTTTCAATGCGTTTTTGTTGCAGTCAATTTCCAAAATTTCAAAATTTCGTACATCCTTCTATTTTTTTTTATCAAATTGCTAACAATCCAAGTTTCAAAAGTAACATATACCGAAGAAGTACAGGGCAAATTCATAATAACATCTTTTGCTGGGGAAAAAAGCACCCAAAATGATACTCTTCATCTGCTGGGCCTATAACACTTTAATATAACTACGATGACGTTATGATAATAGTCCTCTTTATGGTGCCCTGCTCATTCGCTGTGCTTGTTTTTACCAGAGCTTCACACACATATACACACTCATACTCTGTTTATAATGTTGTGTGCAGCGCTGAGATTAACAATTCCCAATTTTATGATAAATGTTTACTTTTGGGTTTTGCGGTATACTCGATTTTTTTTACAGCATCATGAGGCTGTTGGAAATGGGAAGGTAGGTGGGTCGAGCGGGCGGGCCATACATTACAATTTAAATATCAAGTGCATATTATTGTTTGTTTTTTTTATCTCATTTTACTTGAGGGTCATAACAGTAAATGAAGAGCAGATGAAACGAACTGATGCTGGGAAAGACTACTATCTATTTTTTTTTTTGGTTAGATTTTGTGTATTTGCTGCTGTTGTTTTTTTTTTTTTTTTTTTTGTTTCTTCATCTAAATGAAAATTAATTGAACCTTGTCTGTAATGTAATATTTTCTAATAACAATTTTTCTGTTTTCTCTTTTTTTAATTTCAGGTATGTATACCTTTACAATGGCCCTAATTAAAACTCTCATGTCGGAATCTGTTGTTGTGTATGTACTATGATTTGTATTATTGATGATACTTGGTGAAGAAGGTTGGAATTTTTTTTTTTCTTTTTGGTTTGGTTTGTGGGAAAGATTTAAAAAAGGAAAATTAAGAAATTTTTAATCTGAGTACATGGAGCAAATTTAGCTTTTATCCGAAAAAGAATGCTAAATATTTTCCAATTCTAAAGAATTTTCAAACAAAAAATTCAAAACAATGTGTTTTTAGAAGACCATTTCTACTAGTAGTACAACCTCCTCAAAATGGTCAACATTTTTTTTTATCAAATCACCTAGTGATTTTTATTACTCACAAAACTATGTTGTCAGGGTATTTGTGTGGCCCCAAAAGTTTGTAATGCCGCGAAATATTGGCCATAGACCCATCTTTTAATATTCCGATCATTATATCGCGACTAGCTAAGTTGATCTAGACATGTGTGTACGTCCGTCCGTTGGTCCATAATAATTTGTACAGACAATACAAGCCACAATTATGAACCAATCGCTACGAAATTAGGCATGTTCGTCAAGTCATGGTAATGATCGATTATTATTTGAAGGATGAAATGAACCAAAAACTTATTGGTTAATGTTTTTCTGGTCGCTCTACTCGTGGGGGACACAATTGTGCCCCGAACATCACACAATTTAACACAGAGAAAAAGGGTCTGACCATAGAGGAATTATCATGAATGTTTAGATGAAGATCGATCAATATTTAGCGGGTCAAATACTTTTGTGTGAAAAATTAAAAAAATTGTATTCTATGGCGTATATATTTACTCCTCAACGTCATAGATCCAAGAAATCGATATTATAATCAAGTGAAGTGCGGGTTACCAATTACGGGAAATATCGGAACACCTTTTCATCCAAAAAAATATTATCCACATGCTGATAAATTGTTATGGTCAATCTTCTTTGCCCATCGTAATCAAAAATGGTAATGTTATTGGAAGAAATGAAAATGTTTATACCCTCCACCATAGGAGGGTATATTAATTTTGTCATTCCCTTTGTAACTCATCGAAATATTAATTTCCGACCCCATAAAGTATATATATATATATTCTTGATCAGGACAAAATTCTAAGTCGATCTAGTCCGTGTGCGCCGGTACGTCTGTTGTAACCACGCTCTCTTTTGAGATATGGTGCTGAGATATGAGATATGGTGCTGAATAGGGTTGACTTTAGTCTGCATGCAGGTTATGTTCGAAAATGGGCTATATCGGGCCAAATTTAGACATAGCCCCTATATAAGGGTATCCTCCCAATTTTCGGCATTTTGGAGTTCTTGAGAGCGTTTTGCAAACCAATTTCTTCACTAAAAATTATAAATATAGGTGCAATTTTCATGCCAGCCCCCATATAATGGAGGGTATCTCAATTTTTAGTATTATGGGGGTTTTGATTGCGGGTTTCAACCGAAATCACCGTAATTGGGCACTTTTTTTCATTGAGTATCAAATATCTCCACTAAAAATTATAACTATAGGTCCAATTTTTCTACTAGCCCCCGAATTTTCGATCTTTTTGAGTGTGGTTTTGAACCGAAATTGCTGTAAATGGCCAGTTTGTGTTCTTATTGAGTATCACTAAAAATTATAAATATAGGTCAACTTCTTCGGGTGGCCCCCATATAACGGTACCTCCGTTTTTTCGTTTTTTGGGGTTTTTGAGTGCGTTTTTAACCAAATTCTCTGAAAGTTGGTACATTGAGTTATTAGTTGGTACCAAAGAGTCCCCCAATTATCAATCTTTTGGGGTATTTAAGTGCGGTTTTCAACCGAAATCGCTGTGTTTGTGTTCTTATTGAGTACCAAAATATCTCCACTAAAAATTAAAAATATTGGGCAACTTCTTCGGGTGGCCCTCATATAACTGTACCCTGAAAGTTGGTACATTGGCTTCTTAGTTGGTACCAAATTTATTTACTAAAAATTAAAATTATAGGTCCAATTTTTCTGGGGTTTTTGAGCGCATCTTTCAACCGAAGTCGCTGTAATTTAGTATTTTGTAGCCGTATATGGTAACATATCTTCCTCCCAAAAATTATTAATATTCGTCCACTTTAGGGCGTAATCCCCATATAGCCGTATTCCACCATAGTATGGGGGATACTATTGTAAAGTTTACACCCTACCAAATATGGAATTCCTAGACGATTTTACCATCAGTTGTAAGCATTCTACTTCGAAGAATATTGAGATAAACAAATTTGAATCTCAGGTGTGAGAAAGAAATATATTGGCCCCCCATTTAGGTCGTTCCCTTTAAAAATTATGCTTACCCATTTTTTCGGTATTTTTGTTTTTTTGTTTTTAATATTTAGCGTAAGTGAAGGTACTGTGATGCAAAAATATTTGGTTCGAAATTTAGCTATATTATTCCTCAGTTAGGCATAAAACCTCATATAATGAGAAATCCAACCGTTTCGTGATTCCTACACGATGTAATCAATATTGATGCCGCTTTAGGTATAGCCTCCAGAGACCAACGCCTCAACAACAATTTTCATATTCCACCCCACCTCCAAATCTTTTATCTTATACTTTAAATTGCAGTATTTTGGGGATTTTAGTTACATGTTGCACCATACGTCGTCAAAATCGGTACATATTTTGGGATTTTGCGATTTTAGGGAAAATTGCTGCTGAAATTTGTATTGGTATGCATTACAACAACAAGTATATTTTTGTTTCAATTAACTATCTGTATACCTATGGTGGAGGAACCGGCCGAACATAACGCCTTTTTCACTTCTTTTACGTTCATACTGTCTGGAAATTTTACACATACATTGTCAAACTGGCATACATTTACACATGTTTGCCTTGCCTATGGGTAAGATAAGCCATTTATAGTACATCAAATGTATAATTGAAATATCCTCAACTACAATGAACTATTGGATATTAAAAATTGATTTTTTTCAAGCTGTAATTTTGAAAACTGGTATTTGGTTTCATCTTTTCTTCTTTATTTGTATGCCAAACAATTTCAATTTGTTACACTTGATTTCAACATTCAACCGAAACTTGTCGAAGTTTTTATTCTGTTTCACTTTCTCCCCATCATATTGGTACACCGATTTTCCTTTTTGTTTTTATTTCTTTATGTCAAAATATGGGGATACTATGTTTTTCCTTTTTTTTTTCATTATAATCCCTTGAATGCATTGACCAGCATATGGATTCGTTGGATGTTTTTTTTTTTTTTTTGCTTCTGTACTATTTTAACTTTGATAACAAAAGTTAATTTTCCGCATGAATATTTTTCTCTTGCCCAGTTTTTTTTTTATTGTTTTTGGTCATCTCTTCTGTCCTGCATGCAAAGGAGAGTGTAAAATACTCTATAATATTGGAATTTTCTTTAAACTTGTCCTTTACGGAAGACTAACCGGCAAGATATATCATATTTAAATAATATATTCTGGAGATATATATATATATATATATATATATATATTTTTTGTTATGAGACTAACCGACAAGAGCATTTATAATATATTTTTGTTATGATGATATGATTTAAAGATCTGAAGAAGTTCGATCATTTATTGAAGCTTTGCTGCAAGTCTTACATATTTACGAAAACCTAAAGGAAGACACCTTTATAAGTGAAAGGTGGAGGTCTTCTTTCTGTAGAGAGAATACATATGACTTCGCTCAAAAATTAACAAAATGGCAGACCCTTGAAAAATATTTTTGGAAAATCGCCGATTTTTGACCAAAAACCAAGTAAAAAAATAAGGAAGATCTTCACCGATTGGCTTTATACACTCACAGAGAAACGTGTAAAAATTTGGAATCGATTGGGTTATTAGTTTTTGAGTTATCGTGCCCGCCATTCGCAAAACCAATGTTTGGAGAAAAACGCGTTTAAAGTTTGAGAAGCCCTTTAGCCGTCACTTGATGCTGACACAATAAATCGGCGATATCTTCAAGAGTTCTTGAGATTTTCACTTGAAATTTTGTAGGGAAATTCTTGAATTAGTGTAGATTCGACTTAAGTCAAAAAAAAAAAAAAAATTGACACCGAGAATGTGGGGGGGTCCCCTTAAAAATGATTTACAGGCGCGTAGGTCTTTTGTGCGGATCTTTCAATTTGAAAGACCCCGTTCCGATAGGTTGTCTTCCACTTTATCTTTGCATGAGTTTGGTCTGGCGAGAGGTCGCCTTGTACTTAAATTGCTTACTCAGACCAGAGCAGCATCTGTTGGCCAACACTAGTTTTGTTTGTGGCGGTCCCGAGTTATATAAAATCGTTCAATAACTCGAAGCTGTAGTTTTCAAGTTCCACAGTTGTTCAGAGTCTAATGGACATCGTGGGTGTTGATACCCTCAGCTTGGTCTTCCTGTCATTTACTGCCAGTCGCACTTTGGCAGACTTCAATTCGTTCAAAGGTGTATGTTACCGCTCGCAATGTTCGATCCATTATGTCGATGTCATCGTCGTCGACTAGTAACATGTGTTGCTATTTCTGTTCACATTTGCATCTCGTATACCTTTTCCAGCAGTATGTTAAAAAGGTCACTCAACAAACTGTCACCTTGTCTGGATCCTCGTTCGGTATTGAAAGATGACTCCGGTCTGAAGCCGCATTGGTATGGTCCAATATTGGCTTCAGTCGTTCACACAGAACTCTGGATCGATCTTTATATGCGGTGGGAAGGAGATTAATTCCTCTATAGTTGACACATAACGTCTGTCTCCATTTTTGAGCATGGGACACAAGATGCTGAGGTTCCAATCATTGGGCATGCATTCCCCTAACTAAATTGTACTAATCAGTTGGTGCATGCTGCTGATCGGCGTCTGACCAACGGTCTTGAATAGTTCCATTGACATCTGTTGCTGTATTTTTCTTCAGCCGATTAATTGCTTTTCTGACCTCATCTTGACAAGGTGGTGTACACTCTATAGTGGAGCGATATCGATTTTGGCTGGAACGGAAATACAAACATTTCTAACATCGCTGGTTTTAGCCATGGTTCACAATAATTCGTCTTCTATTGTTCGCTTCTAGAATTTCTCCGGACTGCGAAGAACTCAGAATTGATCATGTTGCTCAAGCGGAACAATCGCCACATGATCAGTTTTCCTGAATAACTATGCGACTATTTTGGTCGAAGTGTTTCTTCCTGGAACAATTTTCGTTGGAGTTGGCTCGTCTTAGAATTCTTCAGAAGGTTTCATTATTAGTCTCTCAAAGCACCGAATTTTCCTGCAATTCAAATTTATTTTTAATAACCGTTAAAGCTTTCGATTTTATCTCACAAAATGTGTTCTGCTTGCCATTGCAGATCAATCCCAAGCGTGACATTAAAAATATATAATTGCGTGTTGTTTTTATTTGGTTTTGGTTTTTCGTATCCCTCCCTTGTATAGCATTTCATGCCACGAATATATCACGGCCGGTCATACGTGACTAAATAACAGGCAGATATTTCTGTACACATTGAACAGTTTTCGGAGGAAAACCTCAGTCTCAGCAACACATAAAAATCATGTCCTATGTTAATCCTTAAAGCCACTGACCTGACATTCATTCGTTCATGATATACATATATAGATGGAAATTTACAATGGTGTTATAGACTGAAACAGAAACATTCGATGTATGCAATATATGGCAAGGCGGCAGCGTGGTGTAATCAGTTTGAGAATAAAATGAAATTACTTATCGAGTAGATGCGATGGATTTTGACAAAAGTTTAACACCGTAGACCTTAGAAAAAGTATCTTTCTAATTTTAATATTCGTCTTATTTTTATTCATTTATTTCTTTGAAGTTACCCCGATATACAACTCCACATTCGTTTGACAGGTACACAAAGTGTAAATATCATACCAAGCAACGAATATCTGTATTCAGCAAATTGCAATTGATTCAAAAAATTCCATTTTCCATTTTGGAATTTCTTTGACCATTCATATCATCGTATCATAGGCCACAAAAAAATAAAATAAAAATCCAACAGAGACAAGTCAAACAGAAATTATTTAAAGAATTTATGCATCAGTGGTGCAGTCAATGCGGATATATTTGCGCACTCACACAGGCAAACAGAACAGACAGGTTGGTGTATTTGTGTGTTATAATATTATTGTTTAATTTTCCATTACATTCATCTGCAACCTGAGGATCCGTTCCAAGGCCTTTAAGCGAATCAATGTGATATCCAATCCAGCAGAAAATTGTGCATTTAAATAAATATTTTAAAAGAGTCGGAAATACATTTTACAAAAAGGACCTAAAATACCATATTTCAACCAATTCAGTAGAAAATCTTCTTAAAAATCTCCAAAATGCCGAATATTTAGGGTACGGTTTAATGGACCCAAACCAAAACGTGGACCGGTATACCCCAAATATCCTAGAAGTGCTAGTAGTATAGTATGACATTGACACGTAGTGCTGTTTTGTGGAAATTAATCGTTGTCTATCGATAGCACAATCTTTTCAGATCATTTCTCATTTCAGAAATCTCAGATCGTAAATCGTACTAAACTGTCACACGTAGAGGCTTATAGACTTCTCCATAATTCCTCTTAGGGTTTTCGAGGCCCAGTCAAAATACCTCTTAAGTTTTTCGAGCCTTATATAAGATAACCCTTTCCATAGAATTTCAGAGAGTCCTCTTCGTGGATATTCAGATCGATGGGGGCCTCTCCTTGCTCCATGATTTTATTATTAACGGCATCCACTATATCTTTACGGATATCTTTTTGCCACAAAAATTTAAATGGACCGCATTTATCAATATTATTTTTTCCATAGATTTTCGGCTATTCGGGAGCTATTCATATCGATCCTCCTCCATCCAACTTGCTGCATGATGTCATTATTGACCGCATCCATCTCCTCTTTATGGATCTCCTTTTTTAGTCACACCTCAGACCATAAATTGCACCAAACTGTCACACGTTTAGGCTGGAGGGACTTCTCTACAATAGCTCTTAGGTTTTTCGAACCTCAGATGCGACAATTTTGCCACAGAGATGTAAATGAACCGCATTAATCAAGATCACTTTCTCCATAAAATTGCGGAAATACCTCTTTGGATTGGTGGCTATTCAGGTCGATGTGGACCTCTCTTGCGGCAGGTGCTCCATGATCTTTTAATTGGCGGTAAAATGTCACACGTTGTGTCTGAGGGAGAGTCTTCTCTACAACACCTCTTTTGAGCCTAAGATGCGACAATTTTACCACAGAAATTTAAATGGAACGCATAAAGACCACTTTTCAATAGAATTCCTGAGAGACCCCATTGAATTCGAAGCTATCCCATCCTTGCAACCTGCGGCAGTTTTTTTCTATTGACCGCATCCATCACCTCCTTATGAATCTCTTTTTTAGACATATCCAAATTGTCACACCTTCACATCAACAGACCATACTTCGCAACAAACTGTCACATGTTGAGGCCGGAGAGGCCTCTCTACAATACCTCTTAGGGTTTTCAAGCCTCAGATGCGACAATTTTGCAAAGGATAACATGATGAAAAAGGATGAATTTTCCCGTCGAATTCCGGAGAGTCACCTTTGAATTCGCAGCTATTCAGATGGGTGGGGTTATTATTATTGACCGCATCCAGCACCTCCTTATGGATCTCCTGTTTTACTTTCCCGGACGCGCTATTCTCGCAGAACATTGCAAAGCAGAGTTCTTATCTTTAGCACCTCCTGCCAACCTTCCCATAAGTTTTCGGCTCCTTACAAATTGCTGCTATCCTTTTCCTCTTTTGTAAATTCCGGTTAGTCCTTTTGGTATTCACGAAAGATTCCGATTTAGCGCTCATCTCTTTGTTATTTGAGCCAGCTTCGCCGCCTCCACTCGACAGAGTTTCGAGGCAGTCTCATTTAACTTTGGGTTGGCTGAGATTTATCTTTATATCATCAAATGGAAACTCTGTTTTTTGCGGGTTTAGCAATCGTCTGATCTTCGGGAAATCGTAATTCTCTTCGCAAATTCCGAGAAAGTGGAGAGAACATCACGCTTTTATCCTTCTGGGTTGCCAAGTTGCCATTCGTCATTGTTTTTCTGGTTCTTCCTGGACAGTTTTCGCCTTTGTGCCACCGATAACTGTTTCTTCCTTGCTGTAAGCTTGGTGCTATCCTTACTCACTTCCTTCGCCATTTTATCAGCCTTAGTTAGTCTTACATTCGCATTCAGACTCGAAATTTAAGTTTGAGTAACCATCGGTTGGGTACCACATCGGTCCCCTGTGGTTTTTTTAACCGCATATCCATTTTTGCCCGCAGAAGGGGTGCCTGTGGTTATAAACATCCACATCTATAGGATTTTTTTTCCTTTAATCGTGAGGAGACATCTCCTACAGATGATGTCTGGGCGTGATTTACCACGGTAGGAGACTGCAAAATTTAGGTATAGCACCCATATATAATTTCAACCGACTTAATCTGACTGGAGCTCCAAATAGCCAATGTGTGTCAGATTACGCACTGTCTTGCGATTTTACCTAAATAGTACACAAAAGTACTTAGGTCTTCCCGATCATCATGAAATGCCGAATAACATATTTATATATTCATTATAACGATGCCAATGGCTCATCGAAGATATTACCACTGCCCGCCCGACACGATTTTGTACCCATACTACCAAAATCATTAGAGAGGAAAGTTTATTAATTTATTAGGCTTGCTTAGGTTACAATAAAAATCTTACAAGTTCTCTTTTATATACCCAAAGTGATTTAGTGTTGGCATCATCCGACTTCTGTCCTTTCCTTATTTATTAGTAATTGCCAATTTTTTTGTCGTCAAAGAATTACCGGTTCCAAAGTGACAGCTAAATAAGAACTGAGTAATTCAAATCAAATCCTTTTATATAGGCCTGTAATATACCTCTTTTTAGAACTGCTTCATTTTTCTTCCATCAACAAAATCCAAGTTAAATAAATGGATATAAAATATTGTGCCTATAGGAGACTTCGTTTTTTTCTCTCTGTTCTCTAAGAATACACAATATTCTACTGCACCTCTCTTCAACATAAGCCGATTCACTTTGATGTATACTGTCAACTCCTGTTTAGCATTTTTTTTAACATCTTCCCAACAATGTTGACATAAACTCGAAACTGGTGACACAGACAGCTCTTCCTACTTTGAATAGTTACGCATCAAGATGGCAACACACAAGCTAGCTAAAGCTAAATTTATCCGTTTTTTTCCTGCCTTCCTTTGCAATTGGAAATCATGCCAATGTATGGGTAACAATGTCACTCACACATAGCAGTGAAATAAAAAAAGACGTTATTAGCTTTCCTTCCATTTGCTCTATCCCATTGTTATGTTTTATTATTGTTGTTCTATATGGATTGCCACTACATGATTGATCTCTTCGTTATCCATCATTTGAATTTTTCAAATTTTTTCTATTATTGTTTCTATGGCACACGTTTCATATCTTTCGGTTTTTTTCTGCAATTTATCTTTCATTTCAGTGCCTTTGAAAAAAAAAAAAACGAAAAACGTGGTAACCTGAAAACGAAGTAATATTTCTATTTGTCTCCCCTTTGTTTTTGCACTTTCCTATTTGTTGTCGTACGTCCTGTTGGTGTTTGATTACATTTACTTTTCGATTATTCTCTCTAATAGGATTCTACTCCCAGTTGTGTTGATACCCGTAGGCCCATTTGTCACATTTGCAAAAAAGAAGAGAAACAGTCAAAAGAAAGGATTTCCAATACAGAATTTAATCAAGGGCGTATTAACAGCTGCAACATCTAAGTTGGTAGCAAGGAATATAAATTAAAGCACAAATAGGGTATATACGATGACTGATGAAGTTATAAGTTATATTATAATATTTCAAAACGTATTTATTTGTTCAAAGTAATGCCCCCTTTTGTCAGCGATTTTTAATCCTCGAAACAATTCTGGAACGCACTTTTCGGTACCTTGCATCCTTGCGTTCAGTTTTGTAAAAAGGATTAGGTCAGCAATAGCCATGTACTGTGAATAATGTTTTTGAGGTGTGATAAATTTCGAATGGAGACGAAAGCCCTTGGATGGTATTTTAAGAACCCGGACGGACAAATTGTCTCTTGTAATTAAATGGATTTTCACAACAAAAATACTATTAATGAACGAGAAACGATTAATATGCTGACTCTTTATAAAGGACTTGAAAAGAGTTTCTCTATAGACCACCATTTACGACTGAATTGTAACCCTCATCTGCATAGACGAAGGATTATATGTCTGTATACACTAAAAAGATGTCTTAGCAGGCTACTGAAAATAAGTCAAGGAGCGGCAGAAGGCGGAATTTTTAACGAATATTTTATAAAGATCAATGGAATTGTGGATTTTTTAAGGACTAACGGAGGAGTGGGATTTTTATAGATTTTTTTTTTCAGGAACATAAAAAGAATATGTTTTCAAGGGTCCAATAGAATCGTAAAATTTTTGGAGAAGGTAATGACGGGTGTATATACTCTCATTTGTCATAAAAAACACAAAATACGTCAAAAATATACCTCATCCAAATATTGGTTTTAGATCCCATTTTTCTTTGCACAAAATCCGTTTTAGGCAATTTGGAGTCGATTTACAAATGCCCTTCCGCTCGTTTGTCTGGCTGGCTGAGGGCGTATGATAACTCTCGAATGGGAGTAACCGATTTCATTCAAACTTTGTACATCGTAATATTTCTTCCAAACTTAAATAAAATTCGAAGATGGGGAATATCTGTCCACTCCTTTCGGTACCTCCGCACCAAATGGTCATAATTTTGCTGAAAATTAATTTTGCAATATCTTGCGAAGGAACCAAACCAAACAAACCAGACCAAACGATTTGAACCAAGCTTTGTAAAACCTAATATTTTGTTTTCCAAGCCTGAATATTGTTGGAAGGTGGGACTTATTGGCGCATTCCTTCTAGTAGCTTTCTCACAAAGGGTCAGCATTTTCAATTTTTGCTTTGCAAAAGCAATTATTTTTACCAAGCCTGAATATTGTTGGAAGGTGGGACTTTTCGGCTCATTTTTTCTAGTATCTCACCGACAAAGGGTCAACATTTTCAATTTTTATAAATCCAATATTAAGTTTTACACATCGTAATATTTCTTCTAGATCAAGTCCGAAGATGGGGACCCATCCATTCCTTCTTGAAGCTCCGCTACAAAGAGTTAAAATTTTACAAAAAATTTTAAATTTAATATGGACAAATGGAATGTCCAATTTGTTCCTAACATTGCACATCATATTATTTTTTACCTTGGCCAGATCTAGTGTAAAGAAAGGACCCATCTGATACCTACCTCTGCACAGTTGGTCAACTATTTGATAGAAACATATATCTTATATAAGGCGAATAAAAAAAAACTGTGTATAGACCTCGGAAAACCATATCTGTCGGCAGTACCGACTGACCAATATATTGGTGGATATCATAAAATCCTTCAAAATAATCTTTACTTAACAAGTTGACGGACAGTTGCGTCTATAGCCGTCAATTTAAAGTTCACTATGTGACATGACGTCTGTAGCAGCACAAATGTGCATTTACCAGCGTTCAAGTAGAAGCCTAGTGTCATGTTTTCGAATTTCGCTTGTTTCTACTGTCCGTCAACGTGTTAAATGTAGGCATCTAAAATATGGTCTCTATAGACAACAAAAAAGGTTTCTCTATTTATAACTGAGAAACAGCCTCTAAAAGGAATTGCTATCGAAGATCAAAAAATAGGTAACTTTAGAGCATAAAAAAATAAGTCTTTAGAGGCAACTTAAAAAAATAGTCGCGATCTATGCCAGAGATCCATTGACCAACAAAAGCCGTGAATTTGTTAAAGAATATTTTTTCCAGCCCCAATAGTAGGCGTAGATGTATAGGTGATCCTAAAAATATAATATTTTTTAAAAATTCGCGCCTATGTCAGATCCTTCAGAAATAATCGTTATAAAAAATTTGGTCTTTATAGATAACAAAAAAAAAAAAGGCTATAAAAGGAGTTGCTATCGAAGATGTAAACTATGTCTGTATAGAGGACAGAAAATAAGTAAGTCCTTAGAGACGACTTAAAAACGAGTCTCGATCTAAACCAAAGAACGTCCTTTAAGACTTCATTAAAAAATTATTACATGTAGAAGATAGGAGAGAAATCCATGGCAGATCTATATATAAGGAGGGAATGAAACCAGGAGTGGAATTTATAGAAGATTTTCTATATATGACCTAATGGTGTCTCTAGTGTCTCTTGTCAAGGCGACTGAAAAAGGGCTTCTATAGATGACTAAAAACAGCCTATAAAAGTAGTTTCTATCGAAGATAGAAAATAGTTCTTTGTACAGGACAGAAGTCTTTAGAGACTGCTGAAAAGAAGTCTCGAGAATATACTTTTACTCCAACTTAGAAAATATTTTCTTATTGAATATAAATAAAGAATTTAAAATGAGTTTCTATAGACGACTGAAAAGGCATATCTGACTGAAAAACTGTCTCTTAAATGGGTTTCTATCGAAAATCGAAAATAAGTCTATAGAGAACAGAAAGTTAATATACCATTGAAATCGAGTCTTAGGGGTAACTTAAAAACTAATAACCCAATCGTTTCCAAATTTTTACACGTTTCTCTGTGAGTGTATAAAGTCAATCGGTGAAGATTTTCTTTATTTTTTTTAACTTGGTTTTTGGTCAAAAATCGGCGATTTTCCACAAATATTTTTTCAAAGGTCCGTCATTTCAATAATCAATAATCCTAGTTCATACGAGAGCCAGACATGTACTCATTCAAACACCGTTGGAATTTTCGGATTCCGATGTCCAGTGAGGTGTTATCATGCCCGTCATCAAAATCATAACAAAAAAAAATTCCTGTATACGCCTGAATAGGCGTCCCTATGGAGGAAATCAAACAAATACACAATATATTTCATAAACAGACACTATCAACAATTCATCGAAAATGTATAAACTTAAATGAAGGATATAAAAGTTGTGTTTTCCCCCTTCAAACTAATTTCATTTAGGATGCTGTGGCACTCCCCACATCCGTTTAACATAATCTAATTATGTTTTGACAATGAATGTAAAAATGGGATGGAAGGATGGATGTATGAAAATTGTTCACGCGCATGTTGTGATAACAAAAAAAGAGAGAAACAAAATTAATGAGATTTTCCCTGTGTTCGAAACATGAGACAAAGGACGCATCATATTTCGGCATTTTCATGCGTGACATGAATTGTTTTTTTTCTGTTATACCTTAAACATTATTATTTCAATATTGGTAACTTTTTTCTGATACGTTCCTTTGTTCAGTTCTTCTCTTATCAGAAACACACATTCAGTCATAACACTCCATATGTATTCTCCCGGTGTTTGTGCATTTTTGCCAATAGAAATCCCAGCAGTGGGTCTAGAAAGGAATATCGTTGTATTTGAACACTTTAGTTGGTGTATAGCATTCCGAAAACCGAAAAGAAATTTCAAACATGTCATAAACATTTTTTTTGATATATCCAGCAGCCAATATGTATATAAGTGTGTGAATGTGTTCGAAAATTGAAGAAACACACAATAATGATGACAGACAATCCCATCATACAATTATTGTTGCTTTTCCATCTGTCAGTCAGTCAGTCATGACACATAGAGCATAACAATTTATATATATATATATATATATATATTATTATGACAGGTAATGTTTTGAAAATCAAATTTTCGTAACTGCAAGTAAAGATGGAATTTATGTGTGTGTGTCATCATTTGATATAACTTTTTTCCAAGTAATCGTTACATTTTATATATAATTTAATGCTTGAATTATTTTTTATGAAATACATGGTTTAGGGCACAAAATATGATTGGTTTTGAGAAAAATGCCACCAGTAAAATGTTTGGGTAATGTTTATGCAATAACCGTTTGACTGGTGTTTGTCATTGATGCGTGAAATTTGGTTTGAAGAAATATAAGTTCGGTTTGTATATTTTCTAATTTTGCTTGGTTGATTTACAAAAAAAAATACACTTGTTCAGTTTCAAACCTCAATTAAAAAATCGACAATTTCAGGCAATTTGGCTGCTAAAATGCTGCCGTAGAATCCTCAAATTTGCAGGAAAATAATTCCTAAATTTTAGAGATGATGATTTTTTTAACCAAATTCAAATAAGACATATGAGTGTCATGAAGTATTTGGTGTAGACTTTTAATACAGACCACAGGCACAGGGCCGGGACCCCTGACACCCTCCGAAATTTTTCATATTGAACCAGCGGACCTTTCCCTGACATTCAATTATAATTTCATTTTTTTATGAATCGATATAAACGAACTGGAAGTAACCTCATATATACTGAGAAGGATTCTCCATTGGCGACTCGAATAGACAAATATATACGACTGGAAAGTTTTGTTACTTTCATGAAGGACTGAAAAGCACTCTCAATAGTCAACTGAAAATGAGTATCTACAGTCGTTT
Organism: Musca vetustissima; assembly: GCF_032173495.1. Taxonomy (NCBI): domain Eukaryota; kingdom Metazoa; phylum Arthropoda; class Insecta; order Diptera; family Muscidae; genus Musca; species Musca vetustissima. The sequence continues at coordinate 141,295 of NW_026876873.1, read as the reverse complement.
AAGAAAGGCTACTAATAGGCTACTGAAAAGGAGTCTCTGTATACGACTGAACGGAGAGGAAAAGGTGTCTATGTAGACGACTGAAAAGAGCCCCTATAGACTGAAAGCGAGTCTCTATATACGGCTGAAATGGAGTCTCTATAGACGACCGAAAGAAAGGTTCTATAGACGACTAAAAATGAGTTTCTATTGACGACTGACAATGAGTCTCTGAGACAAATGAGTTTCTATTGAGACTGACAAATAGTCTCTATAGACGACTAAAAAGGATTCTCTACAGACGACTGAATATGTGTCTCTATAGACGACTGAAACGAAGTCTCTATAGACGACTGAAAAGGAGTCTCTATAGACGACTGAAAAAGAGTCTCTATAGACACTGAAAAGGAGTATTTATAGAAGACTAATAAGGAGACTCTATAGACGACTGATAAGGAGTCTCTATATAGACGACTGAATAGGGGTTTCTATAGATGGCTGGATAGGAGTCCCTATAGACGACTGAAAGGGAGTCTGTATATACGACTCAAAAGGGATCTCTAAAGACGACTGAAAAGGAGTCTCTATAAACAACTGATAAGGAGTCTCTATATAGACGACTGAAAAGGACTAGTCCTCTATATATTTCCGTCGCCTTTAGAGAATCCATTCAGTCCACTATGAATATAAAAAATCTTTCCATATTATATATATATATATATATAATAGATTGTAGAAAGCCTCTAAAAACTAGAACTGAAAAATTTAGGGGGGCCAATGACGATCCTTTACATATAACTGCGGTGGAGTGAGTGGGGTGAGACTTGTATATGGGGTCTATCTTTAATCATGTGCCTATTTTGAAAATGATTGTATTGTATTGTTTTATTTATATGCCAAGAACCCGGAATGCCAATTCTCCATAGACGTCTGAAAGTGAGTCCATAAGGGAGTTCCAATAGACGACAAAGAAGAATCTTTTTCTGTGGATGACATAAGAAATTACCTCTATAGACTAATTAAAAAGGAACATGTCTGTGTAAGTTGAGAAGGGACAAGGTGAGATCTGACTCTTTACATGGTCGGGACCTTACTATGGGAGTTATATCAAAATAAGTTTACTGATTTTTCTGACTAGTAATTACGTTTTTATATTCTGAAAAAATGCCGAAGTTCGCCTAGGACCTTTAAACAACCGAAAAGGGGTGGGACTTTTTTTGGACTTTTTATATTTTTATATGGGGTCTATGTCTAAACATGAACTTGGCCACAACACGGAATTACCCATCCCGCGACTTAAAGCTTCAAATTACTGAAAATGATACAGTATCGTTTATGTGGGTATATGAATAAACGTCGATCGATGTCTCTGAATTTAAAGTTTTTTTTTTTTTTTAAGCTGTACCATAAATATTGCCAGCACTACAGGGGTTTCCAACTGAAAGATGGACAAACAGGACCTAAATTCTGTTTTTCAGATTCTCGAAACGCTTCTTAAACACGCATTTTGGTATATGTCACAGCTATTGTTCGATGTTCTTTTTATCTCCTCAATCGTAGGAAAACACTCTCTAAGGTGTCTTCAGTTCTAGGATGTATAAAGAGTCAGCGGAGGACAAGTCCAGTAAATACATTGCCTGTGACATCCATGTGTACGTTATTAAATGCTCCCATCGACGTTTCAAATGTCCTTGTGAATTTAATTTCATTAATGTACACAAAACTTAATACAGTTTTTTCTTAAAAAAATAATAAAAAAAATCGAAAACCAGTGAGCGGAGCAGTATAGTCGGACGGGGCCGACCATATGATACCCTACACAACTTTCACGAAAATCTAACTTTGTGTGGTTCTATATTCTGATCTTGGGCAATATTTTCACTCTCTTGGCCTTCACCGTGGGTTGTGTTGTCAATTGTGGCCTATATATCAATTCAAAAAAAAACCCAAAAAATTAAGTTTTCGGTCCACTGTATAACAATATTATTATCTGATCATCACCGGAAATTATAGGCGCTGTCCTTGGCCATACATGGATCCTCATGGAAAATTTCAAAGCGATCAAAGCTATATTTTCGCCCTTTAGGGTGGTAATGGGTTACTTAATAATATTTGAATACGTAAGTACCTGTAAATATTTAAGTGTAACTCCCACATCCGATTACATACGACAATGTAATTAGTATCAATTTGAAGGTCAACCACTCCTCTTGAATATTCTATCAACTTCTTGGGTCTTTTTTCTTCAGGGGTAAATACATACGCTTTAGAACACAAATTTTGTCATTTTTCACACAAAAGTCAGGGTCCATTTGACCCGCTAAATATTGACCGATCTTTATCAAAACTTGCATGCTTATTCTCTGGCCCGATCCCCTTCTCCATGCAAAAATTCGCGGGGTTTGGGCCATAATTGCGGCCTCTGGAGCGACCAGAAAAACCGACAAAAATTAAGTTTTTGGTCCATTTCATCCCCTAAATATTAAACGATCTTTTCCAAAAACAATAGGGATCTTCATTGGCCAGAACCCATCCTACATGCAAAATTTCGTGAAGATTGGTACATAACTGTGGCTTGTATCGTGTTTACAAATTATAATGGACAGACGGACGGACGGACACACATGTCTAGATCGACTCAGCTAGTCGAGATATGACGATCGGTATACTTAAAGGTGGGTCTAGGACCAATATTTCGCGGCGTTACAAACGTTTGGGGCTGCACAAAGCTATAATACCCTGACAACATAGTTGTGTAGGGTATAAAAATAAAAAAACATAATCTGACTTCGTTTAAAGCCTTCATACATTTCTTCATTTTAATATAAATATTATAAATGACGGGAATATATAATATAATTTTCCAAATTATATGCTGTTCTACTATTTACCTACAATTTTCAATTTCCTTCTGCATTTAATGTTGGTCGCCCCATAGATTGGATTAAACTGCAAATATCCGCTCAATTTGTATGTGGATTTATTTCATTGCAGTCACACGAATGCGGATTCTTGCAAAAGATGTAAAATTCGTCGCATTAAAACCAAACAGTAATATTTTTTAATAAAGTCGGCTTGATGATAATATTTTCACTGATGGCAATGGCCACCGTGATGATGATGACGGTGGTGATGCCGATGAAACTGACCACTTCGTCGGTTGGTCGGTCAGTCAGTCGATCGTCGGTACATGCATTCTTTCACCCGTCCAGTAAATAATCAAGCAAACTATAAAAAAAACAATAATTTATTTTGTATTATCTGTCCACCAATGGCATTTTCAGGGTGCGGGGAAAATATTTTCAACACAATGCCCACAACTGTAAAAATTGGAATGATTTTTTATCTCATTCCTTTCCCCTCCACTTCTCTGGGTTATACGTAATCCATATGCACACATTCACATTTATTGTTCTTATATATGGTGATGATGATGATCAGCTGCAGAATATTTAAAATCCAAACTTAAACGGAAACCCATACCATTGGTTCGGCGACTCTGGCGTGTTATCATCAGTATATCGTTCGCATCATCATCAGCGGAATCGCCCAGCATCTCGTCTACAAATAAAACTTAAACGAAGAAGCGAAGGCAAAGAGATAGGGAGGAAGAGAAAACACTGCCATGTGGAGTGAAGAAAAATACAAACAGTGTTTTTTTCTTAATGAATTTGACCCCGAGTGTCAATTTAAACTGATTAAAATGGTCGCATTTGTAAATGGACTGGGCCTGGTATCTGTGCGGTATGGTTTTTTGTATTTCTTGTTGTTATTGCTTTCAGCGTAAGCGCTTTTCCTTAATTAAACTTTTTTTGCTTATATAGTCGCATCCATAAACGGTTAGTCATTGCTTGCCTACAATTTGTGTAAATTAATTTTATTTGTATATTTTCCGTTTGGCAATTGTCTGTATAAAAGGTACACATTACGTTAGAAAAATATTTTTTAATGTATCGATTACTATTTACGGTGATATGGAAAAATATTTTCTGTGGATCGCACGAGGGTTACATATATTTTGTGTTACATATTTTAAGTACTGCCTGCCAGCATCGGAAATTCCTATTGGAAAGTTTGCTAGGTTTGCTACATGTAATCAGTACGGATTTACGTACGAACATGTGCTGTGTTGTATACATATATTTTGTGGTTTAAGCAATACTAAGTATTGTCTGTCACCATCGGGAATTCCTATTGGAAAGTTTGCTACTGTTGCTTACACGTACTCAGTACGGATTTACGTACGAACACGTGTTGTGTTGTTTTTGCACCGACTTGAAAACTAACTTTACCAAAAATTCCCAGTCGATCCTATTGACCTTCGAGCACTTCGCACTTCGATGCAACTAGTCGCCTGGTACCTCGGCAATTCTGGCTAAGTGGCATCTGTTCTGCTTTAGCAACGTAGGACTGACAAATCTGAGTAGTAAACCATAATATTTGTGGTTGATGTTTTCGTAATAATTCGGCTATGCGACAGTTCCCATCGCACATCAGCTCAAACCAGCATCATTGTGATGCTTAATTACTTTTTTTATACCAATACAAAAACCCAATTTTTTCTTCGACAATTTTTATAGTCAAAAAATTCTGTTGAAGAGTCTTAAAATAATATTTTGGGGTTATCTTAATCGGAGTGGAAAAATGTTCGGGCCGACCGAATTCAGTGGCTTTACGTTTTCTGTAACCAATGATATTTATTACGGAATGACATTTAAAATGTTGACAGTGGCGTTGGATCAGTCTACTTCGATTGTGGTATAGCCGGTATTTTTGAAGACGAAACGATCTATGACTCCGTCGGTTCACAAACCGCACCGAACACATGTTTCCAAGACAGAGGGGTCCACAATCCGAAACGACCTGACTGAATCGAGAGGATTATCTAGAATAACTCTTGGTATAACTGAGCAGACCTACTTAAATTATAGTATAACAGGTATTTTTGAAGAGAATGACTTCGTCGGTCCACAAACCGCACACCATGCTAATGGAAAGGATAATCTGGAATTACTCTTAGTTTTTCCCAATTTGCAAATGGGCCTCATCAGTCATTGTGATTTGGATTTGAGACCTTTTCCATGAATTTAAGGATTCAGCTGCGACGCAATTTTTCTGCTGTTCCGACGGCTTTTGTGTTAAATCAACTTTATAAAAAAAAACCCTAAACCTTTATGTAATATACGGTATAATGAGGTTTGTGGAATATCCAGCTTCAAAGAACAAAAACCTGAGTTTTCCCCAACACTTCGGCATTGCAATATTCTCAGCATTTCTTGAATGGCATGCAACGTTAATTCTTCCAACCACTAACTTACCTCAATCGTATCGTATTGTTCCTATAAATTTATATATTGCAATTCGATAAGGAGCTTCATGACGATCCATAAATGTGAACAGTAACTGTAATAATGTTCGGTATTTGTATACCCTTAGTTTTATGGATATTGAGTGTATATAATACTTTGATTGGGCAAATACTTGCTTCTTGGAGTCTATTGGTTTTAGACCCCATGTTTCTTTGGACCAAATCGGTTCCAGAAATTTTGGAGTCGATTTACAAATGTCCGTTCGTCCGACTGTACGTCTCACTGTCTGTCTGACCGGCTGCTGAGCATGATAACTCTCGAAGGGAGTAACAGATCTCATTCAAATAATATTTGTATATTTATTCCAAACTTAGATCAAGTTCGTAAATGAAGGATATCGGCCCACTCCTTCTGGTAACTTCCCCACAAAATGGACAACATTCAGGTGAAGATTAATTTTAAAATATCATGCGAACAGACTAATCGTTTTGAAGTAAACTTTAAACAACCTAATATTATAAACATGATTGTGCAATGTTGATAGATGGGAGTTATTGGCCAAATACTTCTACAAAAAAATCTTAATGAATATTTTCATAATTCCATTTATTATTTTTGTTCTATAAAGTACATGATAATCCTGAGAAATCCACTTTTTTCAACAGAAAATGTAAACATTTCATTTTTATCAAAACTATTTCATACCTCGCTCTACTTTAACACCAATTGCTTTCCCCCACCCCCACCTCTCTCTCTCTTCAAACCATTCATTGTTCGGCTGTGTTTTGTTTTGCTATTGTACTCTGTCTCTCCCCTCACTCACTCGATTGTTGCTAGTTTTGCATTCCATTGTTTGTTTATTTCAGACACTGTATTGATGTTATAAAATTCGCATATGTATTTTCCAAAGTATTTTGATATAAATTTTCAAATACATTATAACAAATAAGTGTTGATACGAACCAAAATAGAAAAATCAAATCACTAATAAACAGTTGTTTTATAAAAACAACAATCTAGGATTAAGTCTGAATATTTAGCAATAAGAGAAAATCGACATGACAAATAGTTTCTGTGCCATAAAAAAATCCTTCACCACCACTAAACACAACTGCAAAGTTTTTTTCTCGCTCCTTCTTTGCAAGAAAGCATGATTTGAAGTTTTATGAATTGCATTCATAAAATGCAGATATCCCGACATCCGATCAACACTTTCTGAACATTATTCAGATAATATACGAATATGTTTTATTTTTTGCGTAGAATTTTAAACTGTCCAATTGTTTTTTTAATTCTCTGTTACCTCTCTTTGTATCTCCACCATGTTTCTTTGGACCAAATCGGTTCCAGAAATTTTGGAGTCGATTTACAAATGTCCGTTCGTCCGACTGTACGTCTCACTGTCTGTCTGACCGGCTGCTGAGCATGATAACTCTCGAAGGGAGTAACAGATCTCATTCAAATAATATTTGTATATTTATTCCAAACTTAGATCAAGTTCGTAAATGAAGGATATCGGCCCACTCCTTCTGGTAACTTCCCCACAAAATGGACAACATTCAGGTGAAGATTAATTTTAAAATATCATGCGAACAAACTAATCGATTTGAACAAAACTTTAAACAACCTAATATTATAAACATGATTGTGCAATATTGATAGATGGGAGTTATTGGCCAAATACTTCTACAAAAAAAATCTTAATGAATATTTTCATAATTCCATTTATTATTTTTGTTCTATAAAGTACATGATAATCCTGAGAAACCCACTTTTTTCAACAGAAAATGTAAACATTTAATTTTTATCAAAACTATTTGATACCTCGCTCTACTTTAACACCAATCGCTTATTTTCCCCCTCCCTCTCTCTTACCAAACCATTCATTGTTCGGCTGTGTTTTGTTTTGCTATTGTACCCTGTCTCTCCCCTCACTCACACGATTGTTGCTAGTTTTGCATTCCATTGTTTGTTTATTTTAGACACTGTATTGGTGTTATAAAATTCGCATATGTATTTTCCAAAGTATTTTGATATAAATTTTCAAATACATTATAACAAATAAGTGTTGATACGAACCAAAATAGAAAAATCAAATCAATAATAAACAGTTGTTTTATAAAAACAACAATCTAGGATTAAGTCTGAATATTTAGCAATAAGAGAAAATCGACATGACAAATAGATTCTGTGCCATAAAAAAATCCTTCACCACCACTAAACACAACTGCAAAGTTTTTTTCTCGCTCCTTCTTTGCAAGAAAGCATGATTTGAAGTTTTATGAATTGCATTCATAAAATGCAGATATCCCGACATCCGATCAACACTTCCTGGACGTTATTCATATAATATACGAATATGTTTTTTTTTTCGTAGAATTTTAAACTGTCCAGTTTTTTTCTAATTCTCTGTTAACTCTCTTTGTATCTCCATCATTACACATATGACAGGCTTTTCATTGATTAAAATCTTCGAATGAAATATTTAATATTAAAACCATTCATTATCCTACCTAACTCCACATGCTGTGACAATAAAAATGGAAATCGTTTACCTGATTGATTGATTGAATATTTTGTGATTTTTATTTTTATTTTCACAAATATAAAATTTGACATTTTTTTTTTTTTTTTTTTTTGCTTTGTATTTGTATATCAACATAATCATATTGATGATGGTGTTGCGAACAGAAATCCCCAACAAATTGTATTTAGTCGTGCATAAAATCGTCAAATGTTTCAATATTTGTTTAATGAAAATTTCATTGAGCACGCAAGCATATTCAATATCACAAAATATCATGGAAAATTGTGCAGAAATTTCCCAAGCACACACAGGAACACACTTATATGCATCACGCACCTAGCCTAGCTAGATTTCCGAAAGTCTCAATTGTTTGGTGATAATTTCATGATAATGTAATCAATGAAATATAATAAAACCCCATTCTGAAATGACATTTATACACACATACCAAAATTCTAATGAAAATGGGAAATTGAATAGATATCTGTTCAGTTTAAGCAGAGTTTTGTTAGATTTTTGTGGAATATCAGTAGATTTTTTTTTAAATTTTTTAAACACGCAAATTTTGGAGAACACATCAAGCTTTGATCCAACGTCCAAAAACCGTGCACCTCGCTTAAGGACAACTGAGAATATTGCAGCAAATTGTGGTATGATAATTCCTATTTGTCCTTCTTTGGAAGTGAACACTCCACAGACGGTGAATATAACGGCATATTATCTGAACTCGTATAGTCAACCTCATTTTGTGCGCCTGGTTACTGGCAAAGTAGTATAAACATTCTCGGAAAACAAAAGTCCTTCCATTAACGTAAAAATGGGGGACTTAATGTTATCCTTGCATATAATAAGCCCCAAACAAATCTAAAGAGAAAAAACTTTTGCATTGCCATTCTCAAACTTCAACATTTATTCAACTTCGATAAAGTCAACCACGATAATACCGAGTTCAAGGAAATAAAAATAAATAAATGCAATGTTAACATTTAAGTGGCACGACTGCCGCATTCATTGTTGCCGTCACTGCCACCATCGAAGCGAGCCAAACGAGTGGGGCCACAAACATCTCCTGATGAAATTTTGCTACAACTTTTAACAAAGTGCTAATTGTGTTTATTTTTCGTGAAGATTCTTTTTTTCGCGATTTTTTTTTTTATTTGGCGAAAAATTGGTATACCATTTTGAGGGGTTGCAAAGTGCACGGTAGTGGTACCACAAAAATAAATTAATCAAAGTATTCGCAAATACATATCGTTGCATGTAGATACGCAAAAGTAAATAACAAAAAATGAATGCTACACCATTTAAAAACTTCAATTAGGTATTAACATAACTACAGATATTTTCCGAATCCAAAATGGGGGGAATAGGAGTGCAATTACCAAATTTCGTGAGCGAGAAGACAAACATGAAAAAAAAATAAATTCTGTAAAACTTTTTAATGTGATTTCAAGTTTAAAAATAAAACGAACATGACTTCCTGGAACGAACATATTTTTGTGGTAAATTTTCAGCCCCTATAAATCTAGAACGGGAAAAATGTATTTCGGATATGTGGCAGAAGATCTAGACATTCGCGGCTGGCACGATTCAATTAAAAGAGCAAGTGAACTAGTTCAGTCAAAGTAGTTCAATTTAGTTCATTTGTTATTTTTCAGCTATTCGAACTATTTCATCGTTGTTCAATCACAAACCTTGGTCTTGACCTAAACACGATGACACATTGCTTACATATATTAAAACAAATAAAAATAAAAAAATAAATTAATTTTCAGTTTTATATTATGAACTATCTATTTATAAATTATTTTTTTTATTTATACTAATTTTTTTAACGAAATTCCAATATTATTTTTTAATATTAATTTGATGTGTTTTGCGAACAAATTTGTATTTGCATACATATACACCTGATTTTCACGAACTAAATAGCAGAGAATCGTTCAGTGTATGATTCACAAAATAACTAACTAGTTCATTCATGAGAGCTCAACTAAAAAGATCGTTCTTCTTAATGTACTAGGAAATACAACTCTAATAACACAGTGACACATTTTTCAACTTTAAAATCTTGAACCAATCGAGACCCCCAAAATCTTGAAGCTTGTGATGGTGGAAGAAAATCCCTAGCTGGGTTTTGCATTATTAGCTAAGGATTTCTTTTAAATTAATTTTTAAAATATTCGACTGGGGCGGATTTTAGCACAATTTTCGAATAATACGTACTTATTATTGAGTCTATATCTCGTGAACTATTCGAAATATTGCTTTTCTCTCTTAAGCAATATTTTTCCTCTTAATTAGGTCTACAAATTTTCTCTTGAGATAAAATCAATAAAACAACAACATCATACTGAAAATAGCACAACTGCAAAAAAAAATTAAAATTTAGACATACTTTTTCCATGTTTTTCACACTTATTTCAGAAACTGCTACTCACTCGGACAAAAAATATATGACAAAAAGATAGCCAATAGCAAATCAAACAACTCTTCTTAAAACCCCGATTTCATTGGTTGACTCCTTCACATAGTAATAGCCTCACAAATTCATCAAAATGAAGCAAAGAAATTCACTCCCAATTGTATGTTTATAGAAATAAAAATTGCTATGCTTTTTTCAATAAATAGGTACAAAATTGAAGTAAAAATTAAACATGGAAAAAGTATGTCGAAATTTTAATTTTTTTGCAGTTGTGCTATTTTCAGTATGATGGTGTTGTTTTATTGATTTTATCTCAAAAGAAAATTTTTAGATCTAATTAAGAGGAAAAATATTGCTTAAGAGAGAAAAGCAATATTTCGAATAGTTTACGAGATATAGATATAGTATTATTCGAAAATTGTGCTAAAATCCACCCCCAGTCGAATATTTTAAAAATTAATTAAAAAAAAAAACTTAGCTAATAATGCAAAACCCAGCTAGGGATTTTCTTCCACCATCACAAGCTTCAAGATTTTGGGGGTCTCGATTGGTTCAAGATTTTAGTGCTGCACAGTGTAATTATCGAAGGAACATTTTTACTATTTCAAACTTCGATTCAAATTCGAAAGGAATAACAATATAAATCATAGCAACGTCGTTGAGTTCATACGGGTATACGGAATTCTTTTTTTTTTTGCATTCATATACACCTGATTTTCACGAACTAATAGCAAAGAATCGTTCAGTGCATGATTCACAATCGTCATTCACGAATGTGTGTGCATCGACGAAATTCTGAACTAAAAGAACAAACTAGTTCATTCATCAGAGTTGAACTAAAAAAAATCGTTCTTCTTAATGAGCTAGAAAGAACAACCCCAATAATTAACGAAGAAACATTTTTATTTCAAACTAGGATTCAAAATTCGAAAGTAATAACAATATAAAACCAGTAAGCGGAGCACGGAACCCTAACTTTCTGCAAAGTTTTATTCCGAACCTGGGCAATATTTCGTTATTGTTGCACCCTCTTTTCCGATGGGAGACCAACAGCACCTTTTCCTTATACTGACGTATTTTCCGAATATTAATAATATTAAGTACAGTCCGTTTAACTGCTTACCCATATTCCCTTCACCGTAAGTTGTGTTGTGATGTTCAGCTTATAATTGTGGCCTATAGATCGACTAGAAAAAAAAACACACACACAAAAAAGGTTATGTTTTCGGCCCACTTCATCCTAAAATTATTATCTTATAATCATCGCAAATTATAGGCGTTGTCCTTGACCATAACCAGAACCTCATGAAAATTTTCAAAGCGATTTATTTCCGCCCTACAGTGTGTTAATCAGAGATGGTCCGTCAGAAATAGTGACGTAAATGACATACATTTCCGACGTATAATACATATACATACATAATAATATTCAAATAAATGACGTTAACTACATTTATTACATTTTATACAGGTATATGACGTTTTCGACGTTTACACCTTTTTGACAGTCGAAAACCTAAACATTTGTCACACGGACCATCCCTGGTGTTAATGGATAAATAAATAATATATGAGTACATAATCACCTGTAAATACTTATGTGTAACTCCCACATCCGAGTACATACGACAATATAATTGGTATCAATTTAAAGGCCAACCACTCCTATTTTATATACTATCAATTTCTCGGGTCTGTGTCCTTCAGGAGTAAATATATACGCCATAGAATAGAAATTTGGCCATTTTTCACACAAACGTATTTTTCACGTATAATATTGACCGATCTTTACAAAACAGGCATGCTTATTCTTTGGCCCGATCCCCTTCTCCATGCAAAAATTCGCGATGTTTGCGCCATAATTGCGGCCTCTGGAGCAACCAGAAAAACCAACGAAAATAAAGTTTTTGGTCCATTTCATCCTTTAAATAATAACCGATCTTTTCCAAAAACAATATGGGTCTTCATTGGCCAGAACCCATCCTACATGCACAATTTCGTGAAGATTGGTTCATATCTGTGGCCTGTATCGTGTTTACAAATTATAACGGATAGACGGACGGACGCTCGAGATATGACGATCGGTATACTTAAAGGTAGGTCTAGGACCAATATTTCGCGGCGTTACAAACTCTTGGGGCTGCACAAAGCTATAATACCCTGACAACATAGTTGTGTAGAGTATAACAACGACATTAAGTTCATCCGGACCGAATTTTTTATACCCTCTACCATGATGTAGGAATTCAAAAGATCTAAAATCAATGGGAGTTTTTGATATGGAAACTATGTCATGATAAATTACCGCCTATGTACAATTAAATACCAAACTATAGACACTCCATCGGTAAAATTTATTTTAGAACTTTTGAACATTCCGAAAATGATGGACGAGCGACCTATGTATGTGGGCTGGGAGGGAACATGGACTTATATTGAATGCTAATTCGTAACGCTAAAGAGGCAAGACCTCTATGTGAGAGATATAACCAAATATCGGCCAATGAGAATTCTATGTTTAAAAAAACGTCATGGGGCCCAAGAACTGAAATGTTCAAAAATAACAAAAGCTGGATGACAGCGACTATAACAAAACGTGGGCCGGTCAAGATAATTCTTTAATAGGTGTCTTCAGTTTTGGGAAGAGGAAAAAGTAAGCCGTAGTTTTTGTGGAAAAACTAATTCAAAAGCAGCGATCTGTGATCTGGTGGGTTATCACGCTAGGTCTGGATATTTCGTTCAATTAGTTCATTTTTTCTAGTTGTTTACTTTTCCTCTCGTTTGCCGAAGTCTTTTTACTCCAATAGTTAATTTATTTCTCTTGTTCATCTATAAAAAGAAATCTGCTTTCTCAATTATATTCAAACGAAAAGCAAACAAGTATTTTATTCTTAAATTAAACAAGTGAAAAGGCGTTAAGTTCGGCCGGGTGGGCCTATAAAGTGGACCTATACCGACATTTCTACAACGCGATTATGTAAACCATAATGTGAACCATGTTTCAGAAAATGTTGATTTCATCCAACCTGTGCCTATCTTATTATTCTTCCAAACTTAGTTCAGGTTCAAAAATGGGGACTATCGGTCCACTCCCTCTGATACCTCCCACACAGGTGCTAGGCGGGTTATAGTTCATGTATAGTTCATTATCGAACCTTACGTTCTAACTTTATCTCGATATCCTTCGCAGGTTAAATACTTACGACAGACTCTTAGAACCAAACCCAAAACGCGTAACAAATTAGATAACTATTTTAATATAAAAAAAGGCGGTTATATGGGGACTACCCCAAAAAGCGGGCGAATGTAAATAATTTTTGGTAGGGAGATTTGTTACCATATACGACTACAAAATACCAAATTGCAGCGAATTCGGTTGAAAAACGCGCTCAAGAACCCCAAAATACCGAATATTGGAGGTGCCCTTATATGGGGGCTACCCGAAAAAATGGACCTATATTCATAATTTTTGGTACCTATTAAGAACTCAAAATACTAAATTACAGCCAATTCGATGTAAAAATACGATCAAAACCCCCAAAATACTGAAAGTTAGAAGGTGCCGTTATATGGGGGCTACCAGAAAAAGTGGATCTATACTCATAATTTTTTGTGGAGACATTTATTACCCAGCATCATTAATGATGTTGCTTAAAGGATTTTTAACAGGGATGCAAAAGTTGGTACAATTGTACTAATTTTAGCACTATTTGGAAGTCAAAAGTACAATAGCACCCAATGACATATTTAGCACTATTTCTAAATTGTATCAAACTATTCTCACTTAAAAGTATTATAAGTACATAAACATACAATATGAAGTGGATCGCCATCCCCCGCTGTCGTTACGAATGGATGAATTTGCCATAGTTTAAACGTACTGTCCTATGCCAATTCAGAATTCAGTATTCCCGATCAGATTGATAAATTCAGTAGAGATATTAATTATTATTTGTGTAACAGTTCTATGAGAGAGATGATTTTTCATTGTTTCAGGAATATTTCGGTACAGATATTCCTGTTGTTTTTAAATACTCAACAACTCGATGGCTTTCACGTCAAGAAGTTATTGGAACAATTTTGGCGCTGTGCGCCTGCGCCCTTACCACCGAATGAATAAAAGTTTACAAGGACACTGCGAAAACATGGTCACCCATGCACAATTTGTCGAATTTTTTGCCATGTACAAAAATGTGGTTGCGGGTCGGAGTTACATTTATTACCCAGCATCATTAATGATGTTGCTTAAAGGATTTTTAATATACAAGTCCAATTCCATTACGTATTTTATGGAACAAAAATTCCGAACGACTAATGTGATCAAATGAACTGATGTACACCAATGAACGATTGAACTAAATGGAACTATGGAACTTTTCCGCCCCGAACCGAATATGATTGAACCACTGTAGGAACAAGATTGCCTAAATCTACTAAAATGTATATTGGAATAAAATGTTTGGAAAGGTGGAATGTCCTGATCCATTCAATGATTCATCACCAGGTATGACCTGGGCGATGTCCATGCGAAATTAAGCAATTTTGGAAAACTCTTCGCAGCCGTATTTTTCAGGTCTAAATCATCAGTAAAAACTATCACATTCACTTCACTGCCTTAACGTTTTGGATCACACAATGCAAACCACATTCTTAAAAAATTCTTTTCATTGACAGATAATAATAACTGGCAAATTCCACGAGACATAACTTTGTAATTTTCTTAAACTTAGTATTTTTTTTAACATTCCAACTATTCTTTCATTTTTTTCTCCTGTGATTTTTCACTTGATTTATGTGAAAAAAATTTCCATTGAGGAAATATAAAATTTGGTTCATATTTCCCCAAAAAAATGGTAACAAATAACAACAAATGTAATTTATTATTATTTTTTTATTTGTAACATGTACTTTTCGGATATTCTAAAGAATTTTTTTAAATCTTCAATATTCATGTATGTCAATTATATTGGATTTATTGTTATTGGAAATGATATTTTCTCAATTTGTTTCATAATTCTTTTTTTTTATTTCTTTACAGGTAAGCTGCTGCAAAGTAATTTGTCTTTTTTGGTTTTTTGGCTTGTAAGTGGTTCACACAAAACAATTTGATTCTATCAAATTGAAATAAAATACTTTGATGCATACTTTTAGGCAAAACCAATTATTTATATAAAATTTCATTACAATTTCACATTAATTCTTTGGAAAGCATTTCCAGAGGATATTCTACGTTTGTTATGTGAAAATAACAAATTTGTTTGTCAAAATGTCTAAGTTAGAGAAAAGTATTTCATTAGTATTTTCTTTGAATCCGTAATTATTGCTAAAGGGAGTCGCACGTTGGATAAATTTCAATTATGAACAATTGACGTGTAAAAACCAGCAAAACCTCTCAGAATTGTAGAAGATCGAAAATCGTTGCCTCAACCAAAAATTTTAATATAATTTAAAAAGTTGTTTAAATGTGTGATGCATACTTTTAGGAATTTTGCTTTAAAAGTTAACACCTTGTATCTAAGGGTGATCCCCCATACTTGTCAAAACGTCTGAATTATATATGATAACTTAACTATTACAGTCGACTCCGCTTTACTGAAACGAAAAAAAAAATCTGGACATTTGTTTCAGTTACCCGATGTTTTCACTTAAGCGAGTTCGGTTAACTGAAAATATTTTCAGTTATCCGAACTTATCATAAGCGAAATTTTTTTCAGTTGTAGGAATTTCAATGATTCATATTTTATATCGAATTCGTAGTTCGAAATTTTATGAAATTAGACGATAGAAATTGAAACTGGTTGATATGTTCACATGTCACACCTTAAAGGTTTTTTATTATGAACTGTTTTTTTATGCGTAGGGTTTCACACTAGCCTATTAAGTCCTTTTCATAGCTGACTTGCCTGTAATATGGGGTTGCAAAATTTGTTCATTATAGATCCACATTTTTACATCGTTTCTATTTAAAATTTGGTTATCATCTAGAAGACCTTAATAATAACTTAGGGTAGTTAAAAGTGGACGACCTCCTCAAAATTTTGTTAATGATTGGGACCTCGTTTTGACATTTCCCCTATGAACGGTACATTCTGTAACATATTTGTTACTTCTATGTAAAATATAGAAATGCGGAACTGAATTTTTTTTCGAATTTTCCAAATGGGCTTAAAAGTTTGATCGAACGAACTTAACGTTACATACGTCGGAAAAATCATGAATTGCAGAAAATTATATGTTAGTGTGGGCTTTGAAGATGTGTATTCCTCAATGCTAAATATTCTGTCATTATCCTTCAATCTCACAATTTTCCATAATGCGGAGTGATTTGAAAGGAAATTGCAATATTTGACTCCAAAAGCTATTTCAGTTAACCGATATTTCAAATTTTGCGAAGTTTCACTTATGCGGTGTAAATTGTGAGCGATTAACCTAAAAAATGTAATGGTGCAGGAAATCAATTTCACTTATGCGATATATTTCAATTAAGCGACTTACAGTAAAGCGGAGTCGACTGTATTGTCAATAAATTCGTTTTTGTGCAAAATTGGTATTTAAAAACTTTCATGATTTGTGGAAGAACGAAATCGTTGCCGCAACCTGAAATATACAGATGATTACAAACTACATTAGATGTTTGATGCATACTTTTAAAAATCTTGGTTACAAGTTGTATTTAGAAAGGATTCCCAAGTCTTGGTTTCAAAAATCGACTTTTATTCGACGCCATTTGCATTCAGAAAATTCCCCTTGCCAATTCATTCAATTGAACATTACAAAAATATTTTAAAAATATAGCTGGAATATGATAGAGTATCAAAAATTTAATTTCCAGATTATAATCTTCAATATGTATAGACTAATAGTGTGTATGAATTTTTGTGGGACTTGTACATTTGTATTTAATTTTTACCACTTTTGATGTTTGAAATGCAACTTCAGGAGCCAACACAGCTGACCGGTATATATATTTAAAGTATGATGTATACTTTTAGGAGCCGTTCTTTATGAACATTTTGAAATATAATGAATGACAAAAACGAATATTGCATTTAATAGAAATATTTTTAAAATAAATTCGTATTTCATAGCTTTTATGAATATTTAAATATTATTTATTATTTTTTTTTATACAAAAAGAAAACTCTATTCACATTCTTATATACATATTATTATATATTGTCTTTCTATAACATTTCTTCCCCACAACCCTCCACAATGTTTCTTCCCTTTTGATTTGTTTTTGGTCTTTGGAGTATAAAAGTGGCCACTTGACAAACGTTATATTGGCAACATTTACTATGGCATATTACTTTTATAGCGGCGTCTGCGTCTACATCTGAAGTGATACTTGACATTAAGTATCAAACTAATAGACGACGAATGTCCTCAGTATATGACAAGTGTTAGCTAGCTATATTCGCTTCCTTAACAACAATTTCTTATTTTCCAGCTGTCGTTAAAGTCCTTTACACCAGCACATTTCCATTCATTGCAGCGCTGAAGTGCTTTCTTCAACGTCATTCAAAGATTTTAATTAATGTGTTTTTTGTTTTTCTTTCTTAGATTAAAGTGAAGTAACTTAAGGAATAAAAAAATTAGAAAGTCTGTGGTAGGAATGTAAGAATTGTAATTCGGTGATTTGGTTTGTTCTTAAAAATAAAAATTGAGGGTTATATCGCGAATTAATTCTAATAAAATATTCCGTAAAGGAAACGATTGGTACTAGTTGCGGTTATCTCGTGTGTCTAGTTCCTTTTGTTCCCATTATTCACTTTTTCATCTCGTTCAACTGGTTCAATGCGCTCCAAAAGTTAATATGTTCTCTTTTCCATTTATTATTTCGAAAAAGTAGTCAACAGATTTTATTTATAAATTATACAAAGTTTTGTTTATACAATGTTCAAAGGAAATTTTCCACAATAGAAAATTCGGTGCTAGGTCTGGATATTTGGTTCACTTAGTTCATGTTTTTCTAGTTGTTTATTTTCCCTCTCGTTCACCCAGTTCCTTTTGCTCCAATAGTTCATTTCAAGACTTGAACTCAAAGTGCGAACTACTGAACTTTTGTAATTCTTATTGAAATAACATTTTTGTAAAGGTGGAATATCTTGGGCACGACGAAGCACTGAGGTTGATAAATACCATGAATTCATAGGATAACGAACCTAATCAAGTTCTATATGGAATTCTTAACAGATGGTTAGTTAATAGAACTGAAATGTGGGATAATTTAATCCGTCATATAGAAACAGGTGTTCAAAAAAAAAAAAAACTCATCCGCATTTTTTACAATGAAAGCACGCATTTCTAATTTTTCTATTGTAGAAAACTACGGATACGTCTTATTTGAATACCAGTTTCTATATGAAGGAGTTGCCAGATCGAAACAAAATTTAACATGTGTTCATAACAGAAATGGAAGTTTCCAAAACACTTAACTTTTTTCTCTTTATACCGTGCTTTTTGTGCTAGGCTAAGAACTTTCCGAACCGGCCTCCTATGTATTATAAGTCGGAAATGTATGTCTTTTAGAACACTGTTTCTGACGGACCATCTCTGGTGATGATGTCTAATACATTAACACTCAGTCGTGGTCTCTGAAGGGGCCTTTTCGGTCAACTTTGCCATAAATGATTGAAAACTCAGTTAAAGCGAAGTTATAGCGCTCAGAATATTTTGCAAAAATGTTCACCATAAAGTTTTACTATAATTTTCAGAATAGACCAAAACTTAAGAAACGGACTAAACGACAATAATCAAAAAAAAAAAAAATTGAAAACTTATTTTAGGGTTAAACCAGATGTCGTTTTAGAAGGATGGTATAAAGGACACAAATGTTCTCTATCAAATTTTAGTATAAGTCACTGAACAAGAGAAATCGAATATATATACAACAATTTGGTACAACAAATTACAAAAATGTGCACCTTCGGTTGGCCACCAGTACTCAAGCGCCGGCCATGGTGATGGTGTGGGCCGTCATAACAGCCGATGATCTCTCCGCTCGTATTAACCGACTGTGAAATCAGAATAAATGCCGAATTTTATCGCGAAACAGGACGTAGCTCCATCGCACTCAGCACACGCCACCCAGGAATGGTTACAAAATGAGGTTCCTCGCTTCATTTCCAGCGCATAATGGCCACCAAAATCTCCGGATACCAATCTGTTGACTATTGTGTCTGGAGTATTTTGGAAAGCAAGGTTGGCACTAAAAAATACCAAAGTTACGATCACCTCAAAATTCGGGCAGCGTGTGCTTTCATTTAATAAAATTAAAAAAAAAAATAACTGTAAAAATTATGGCGTTGCAGTTTCCTTATCTCACGCATCGAAATATTGGTTTTAGACCCCATGTTTCTTTTAACAAAATCCTTTTCGACAATTTGGAGTCAATTTACTCATGTCCGTCCGCACGTCTCTCTGTCTATCCGGCTGGTGCGCCAAAACCTCTTGAAGAGAGTAACCAATTTCGTCACAAATTGGAAATCGTAATATTATTATTCGCTGTTATTTAAACATCTCATTATTAAAATCTTACCCACGTAGCCGAGATGTCATGAAGGACAATGTCGCTTTCATTGATACTTTTCCGTTTGATGCGTTGTTGAGTCAATGCAAAATATACTCAACGATTGATTTATGTGATTTCCGGAATATATTTATTTCGTTTATATCATTCAACATTTGAGGCTGGCATTAGCTCCTCCTCCTCCTCGTCCTGAATTGTATTATCATCAACCAATGAATCTTCCTGTACCATGTACCACTGATCAACATACAAACATTGAGTGGAGTAGAAATTCATGAAAAATTTCATTTTCAATTCGTTGTGACATTTGATTAGATAGTTGGCCAATGGACATGCATTTCGTTTGTCTTGGCTTCACATATATCTGATGCCTATGTGTGGTGGATGCCAATCTCGAATTTTTCGCAAAAAAGGAAATGCTGCAATCATACCACGCCGTCCATAGAACCAAAGTCAATGATTTAGACCAACAAAATTGCCTACAAATGTATCACACATCTGTATTTCAAAGTACATTTATGTGTGTGAGTGTGTTGCGTGTCTGCCTGTGTATGGTCATCTTTATCTTAAAAGCTCTACCAAGAGCAATATATCGAATTGTGTTTAGACCACAATTTTCCGGTTGACGAACATTTGCAACATTTCAAATGGAATTTAACCCGGTTTGATGTTAGCACCCTTCGGACATGAACACATTCTTTATTCCACAAAACCGCCTACATCCTCCTGCTGGTGTACGGATGGGTTATTGGTGTAAGTGTGTGTGTGTATGTATGTCTGTTAGCATTATAAAATACATCCATACCATTCAAACTCATGGACAGAGTGATGGTGTGGCGGCAAACTATCCTAGAAGATATGTGTCAAATGGACTAAAGTTTAACTAAGCATAAATCTAGGATAACAGCAATTCTTAGTAATGGTAGCAATAATGGTCTCGGTATCGTTTGGTTAGGTGTGTGTTCGGTTTGCCATTATACGGTGTTCATTAGAGTACTGTGATCATCAAGTATTCCCAATTTCGGCTAGATGATTACAATTCAAGCATAAATACTGGTAGAAGAAGATAGAACTTCCTTTTAAGGTTACCACCTCCTCACACAGCCAGTGTACTGGCAAACTGGCCTGTCAACTTGATGGCCTTTTCTAGTCTGTATCAACAAAGCTATTGCAAATCAATGAATCAGCCTAAAATAGCTCTTGTAAACAACGATTCAAACACTCCTAGCAAAAAGGAGCATTTATTGCTTCAACAAAAATGGACAAAGATTTTCTTCGTATTTGGTAAATCCTGAGCCAATTATTGGCTTAAAGGATTTGAATTTTGACACAACGTGATGTGTGCCTACATGTGGGCAATTGCCAATGAATATTGTGTTAGCTAATATCAACTAAGAATGTATCGATTGATCTTGTTAATAATATATCAAAAATATTATTTTGACTTTGAAAAGTATTCTTGAAAAAGAAAAATCACAGTAAATAAGAGGCAGGCCCTTAAAAAATATTATTTAAACAGTCGTGATAATAACCAGGGATGGTCCGTGTGAGTAATTTTTAGGTTGTCGGCTGTCCAAAAAGGTGCAAACGTCGAATACCTGTATAAAATATAATAAATGTCATTTATTTGAAAATGATAACCATACACAGTTATTTTCAAGAATATATATTATTTTTGCATATATCAGAACTGATAAAAAATTCTAAACTTTTTGGAGAAGAAAATTTTGAAATTTCATATGGATTTGACAATTTCATATGAAAATCGTGAATTATATATGAATATAATTTGTTGTACTATAGTTTTGAATTCCACCTCTATTCTTACATCTAATATCAAGTTTATTACCATTTAGTACTCACCATACACATAAACACTATTTTCCGAAATCTCTTTCTTATTTCCATTACAAAAAATAGGTCAGAATTCCAATTATATATTTCAACAAATTCGTACAGGTTTCTCATTATTTTCATTTAGCACTTTTCGTACACAAAAATACACATTCTCAACACTACCTCCATACCATCACCACCACTAAATTTAGTACCAGTTAGTACCAAAAACCTTTTGGCACTTCTTTCTAACTCTCCGTCAGTGACCCACATTTTAAATTTTAGGTTTCCAGCTCTCCGTTACCCAAATCCAAATTGTTCCAAATTTAGTGAATTTTCTATTCTATTTACTATTTGTACACATAAATTCGAGTTTCCAAAGTTGTTTCCATAGCTCAATACTACACTTTAACAATAATCTAAATTCCAAATCTTTGGATTCAACCAAATTTCGTATCGTTTATTACTTTTCATACTCATAATAAGAATTTCTAAAACTACATCAATCCTACACTCTAACAGTAATCTTATTTCCACCAAAGTCCAACTTCTACCAAACTTAGTACCATTCTGTACTTTTTGTACCCATATTCCAAACCTCAAAATTTAAAAATTCCAGCTCTGCCTCTTCACCAAATTGTACCAGATTTGGTACCAATCTGCACTCCCACCTTAACCTAACCAATTTTCGGGATTCAAGTTCTATCCGTTCGCCAAAGTCCAAATTGGACCAAATTTTGTGCTTTTCGTACCCATAAGTACGAATTTCCAAAAATACTTAAGTCATGCACTCCAATAATAACCTTAAGTCCACATTAAAAAATTCCAGTTCTATTCGTTCACCAACATCTAAATTGTCCCAAATTTAGTACCATTTATTACTTTTCGTAGATATAAGCACGAGTTTCTAAAACTTTCTCAATTCATTCAGTTAGTAATTTTAATCATGAATTATAGGATTCCAGCCCTATCCGTTCACATAGATCCAAAATATATCATATTTAGTACCATTTAGTACTTTTTGTATTTATGAGTTCGAATTTCCAACACTGTCTCAATCATGTGTTGTAAAAGTAATTTTATTTTCAAATATAAATTTTCCATCTCTATCATTTCATTCAAATCAAAATTGTACTAAACTTAGTACCATTTATTGCGCATTTTTGAAACTACCTCCATGTTTCATCCTACAATCCAACCTTAATTTTAACTCCAAATTTTAGGATTTCCGCTCACACAAAATATTTAGTGCCATTTAGTCCTAGTGAAAATACTACCCTAATTCTGTAATTTTCATTCCAAATTTAAGTTTTTCATCTCTATACGTTAACAAAAATTTAAATTTTACCAAATTTTGTACCATTAATGTACCACATAATGACGAATTTTCAAAACTACCGATATATCTCAATCCTGCACTCCAACTGTAATATTACATTTTATATAAATATGTACTAATTTCATCACCACTTCCCAACCTTTATTCCATATAAAATTTCAAGATTCTAGCTATATATCTTCAATACATATATAATCAGAACTAAATTTAGTAAATTTTAGTACTTTTCGTACACTTATAGGTCGAATTTCCAAAAACCCTTTTGCACATATTCCTAACTTTCCATTAGTGACCCACATTCCAAATTTCATTTTTGGTACATTTTAGTACTTTTCGTACCCTTCTAGTTCGAATTTCCAAAAACCCAGCCTTATCTCACGCCAACACACAAACAACAACCCACACCCAAAATTTCAAGCTTCTAGCATTAATATTATTTAAAAAATATTATTTAAAAAATCCATGCTTATAGCTCTGTTGGTACCTTGAAAATTGGTCTGTAGGAAAGCCTTTGGTCCCTTAAAAATATTGGTCCTCGAAAAATATTCTTAAAAAATTTTTATTACAAACCTGGTAGTTCTTAAAGTTTTAAAAATATCACCCATTATAGCCTGTAGATATGAACATTTTTCTTTAGAAAATCCACGCTTATAGATCTGATGGTCCCTTGAAAAAATATTCTTTAAAAGAGCCAGGCTTCAAGGGGTGGTCCTTAAATAATATTCTTTAAATAAACCACGGCAAAAGCTACGTTGGTCCCACCAAAAAAATCTTTACAAATCCACCCTATGTTGATCCTTGAAAAATATTCTTAAAATATAGAAATTACCACCTTGGGTACTTTGAAGCACATTTTGAACATAAAACTCTTAAAAAAATCAGCAATTATAGCCTGTTGGTATTGTGAAAAATATTCTTTAAATTTTTTTTTAAAAAAAAAAAAAAATTCTTTAAAATCGAAACTTCGAGCTGTGTTGTTGCCTTGTTCGGGTGCTTGGTCCGACGGGCTGGACATCCGTGAGGGTGTTTAGCCACTGTCCAGTGTGTTTGATCCGACGGGCCGGATACCCGAGTGGTTGCGGTCACTGTCCTGTGTGGATGTGTTGTGTGGACTGTTGGGAGGTTTTCTTGTTTGGTGTGTGTGTGTGTTGTGCGGAATGCCCGTGAGGGTATTCAGGTGTTCCGGTGGTGTCTTTGGGTTTACTTGTCCCGGATCGTGGATTGTAACTAGTAGGGTCACCATTCTCGAACTTTGTAGGCTTGTGGAATGATCATTGGGTGAGGATGGAGACGATGTGGGAATTAGCATCGAGAGGTGTTGGTTTTTGCATCTGTTTTCATTCTTTCTTTATGGTCATTCCATTGTGGAGAGCCTGCAGTAATTAGTTCAAATGGTAGTAGCTTCGGCTACGAAAACGTGCAGAGTTTAGTCTGTGGGGGACCATTCCCGGACTAGCAGGTTTGTGGAACAGTTGTTGGGAGGGGTGAGATGCATGGTGGCTACCAATATCGTGTGATGTTGGTGGTCACTTTTGCATTGTATCCCCTTTCAGCAATTGTTTCATTGTAGAGAGCCTGCATGTTAGTCCTAATGGTAGTAGCTTTGGCTATGAAGCTGGGCAGAGGCTATAGTCTGTGAGTGACCAGTCTCGAACTGTTTGGGGTTCTACTGGTAATAGCTTTGTCAATGAACCTGACCGAAGGTTTCGGTAGCACGGGTGTCAGTGCCCCTAGGTCTGCGGATCTAGCCTGGCAGTTGGTGTTGGCAAGTCGCGGGTAGAGCTGTGGCTCGGTGCGGAGTTGCATTACAACCGAGTGCCTGACCCATAGAAAGGCAGGAGGTTTAGATGGGCTCCGCTCCTCATTCAAGGAGGTGATCGCGTCCAAATACGTGTGATCGATTGGTACCTGCATTTCGGTGTGGGGGCGCTGGTTGACGCTTTGTATTAACTGGTGTTTACAGCACCGTGGGGTAAGACCGCAAGGTAGGTACCCACGTACTCTAAGCATCTCTGTGTTGGTGCCTTGAAAAATTCACTCTTTGGTTCTGTTGGTTCCTTGAAAAATATTTTTAAAAATCCATGCTTATTGCTCTATGTTGGTCCCTTTGAAAAATGATCTTTAAAAAAATTTACGCTTATTGCTAGACTGGTCCTTTGAAGAATATTTTTTAAATCACTAAAAAATGTTTACTTTTCAAAAAAACGCTTAAGGTAAGCAATAAAATGGCAGACACACTAAAAGATAACATGCACTGTTAAACTATAAATAGGCCAACTCGTTGGACTTTAAAAATTGTCTTGTAAAAATCGAATTTTAAATCTAGTAGATATTTGTAACAAAAACAACTGTTTTAAAAAAATAACGCATAAATCGCCACTGGGCATTGCATCTTCTTTAAAAATACAATATTTAAGGGTAGGTTGGCCTTTTAAAATAATCTACAAAGATCCCTGCTTAAAATTCGGTTGGACCTTCTTAAAAATTTCTTCAAAATCCATGCTTAAAGCTCAGTGGATCTTTCTTAAAAATTCAAAACTTTAAACTAGGTCAGCTTCCTACAAATAAAACACAAAAATGATATCTTAAAGCTCGTTTGAAGTTTTTTTAAAAAAATTCTTAAAAATCCATGATTTAAGTCGGTCGGACCTTCAAAAAAATTGGAAAATATTATAAAAAAATATTTCAATATCTATTTTACTTTCATGGTTGTACTTTGACATACTTCTTGGAATTCACTGTCCCTGCAAAAATTCCTCTCTGAAAAAATAAAGTGAACCACCAGTATTTTAAATCCTTAAAGAGATCACAAAAAATCGCAATATTATTTGGGATAATCCGCCAAAATAACAACCAACGTTATTAGAATGAGATTTGAAGGAACTAAAATAGTATTTGTGTTTGGTCTTCCCCTCTCTCTCTCCCTCTTTTTGCCATTTTTTATATGCTGAATAATAGATATACTTTCATAATATGCGGATTTGATATTGATTGCTTATTCAAATCCTAGAAAAAGAAAATTGCCCTCAATATGGCGAATATAAAATGCCAAAACGGAATGTGGAATGAACAAGATATTGGCCCATTTGCATTTAAGTGCCATAAACAAATCCTAAAAAGTATTATTTTATGCATTTCCAATACACACACAGGCATCACGGCATATATCTCATGATTCGTTCATTGCATATGTATGTGAAAAAAAATATTTATTGCTGTTATTCTCTTTTTTTATGGAAAACTAGTATTTTCCAATTATAATTGAATATTTATGATTTGTGTTTATTGTAATAAAAAATTGTTTGCATCAATACCGAAAAAATATTTCTTGGATTTGGATTTTAATCTAAAATATAACGAAGTTGTAAATTTGAAATTATATTTAGCAACATTTATAAAATGAAATATTTCCTGGTTTATCCTTTAAGTGCTTATTTTTTGTCATAATCCATAACAAAACAAATAATTTATATATTTTTGTTATTTTGTATATCCCTCGTTTAGAACAATAAATCATTGTAATGGTTGGGACATATTTTCAAAATCTATATTCAATAAATGCCAATGTGTGGGTGTTTTTAGGATTTTTATGGCAGTTTCACAAGGATTCACTGACATCTGGACGGAAGTTGTCAATTCATACACAACCCCATAATGCCACTAAACTTTGTTGGAAAATGTGGTTAGGACGTTCAAAATATCTGAAATCTGGCGGTAACTTAACGAAGGGGGGCTATGCCAAAAAATGTCAAATTAAAGCCACTTCAAGAGGTCTCGAAGCTACTGCCAAGACTCCTTTTATAATACGAGTTTTACGATATATACTTCTGGCCAAAAGGCGTAGCCGGACCACATTTGACATATCCATTGGAAAGTTTGAAATATTTTAGCATAAACGTAGTTAGTACGATTTGACGTACTACCATGTGTTGTGTTGTTTTTTGAAGCATTCAAAACCCATATTTAGGAGGTGTAGCAATCAGAATGGAAAATGTGCTTCAACAATTGATTTGAACAATTTGAACTAGGTCCAGGTTCATTTATTGTATGTCGTTCCTTTCTCAGAACTCGTTATCTTAGTCTTAAATTCATTGTTATTTTTCCTTAAGATAAGAAATTCGAGAAACGAACAATACAAAATGATTCATTGTCTACCATGACAATGCGATCTCTCACACATCAAGTTAAAACAACTCCCAACTTTCGACCTTTTAAAACTTGGCTTATGTGTCAAACAGCCATCCAGAAACTTTTTTATTTCCACTCATCAGAAAAAAATGTGTGGATAATGATTTTTGTCACCAAATGAACATGTTTTGGAATTGATTTCTTTAACAATTGATTTGAGCGCAAAAAAACGTATACAAATCATTACCGTTGGTTCGTTTCGGAAAGAACTAGTTCATTGCAACTGTTCTGAGGAAGGAACATTTGGAACTAGGTCCAGCTCTTTAGTTTAGTTCAGTTCATTCTGTATTCAAATTTTCTTTATTCTTTCTCGTTTTTTTCCACCTGTGAGAAATTCGAAAATGGAACAATAGAAAATGAATCATTATACATCATGTTAATGCGTACTCTCACACAGTGCCTTAACCGGTTAAAGCGTGGCTCATCCGCCTTCTTTTTACCGATTTTTGTCGCCCAAAAACGATTTCAGGTGAAGTGCGAGCTCTCGAATAGTAGCTCACACCATTGCCTTTGTGACCGACTAGTTCGTTTTAATTATTCAGAGAAAGGTATGATCAGAACTAGGTCCATCTCCTTAGTAATTATAGGTTTTTTTTTTTGAACTCGTTCCATTTTCATTCATCTCCCAAGGGAGATCTATCAGAACAATGTGATCGAAAAAATAAAACAGAAAATGATAAAAGAGAAAGATTGAAATGAACTATGTATGAAGTGAAAGTTCCTTTCTAGAGAAAATACGAGGCACATTCATTCGCATCGTGAATCCAATTACCTAATATTATTAAGGATGCTGGACAGTACTTAAAAAAAAAACAAAAAAGAGAAAAAATGAAATGAACTATCTAGGAATTGGAGGAACATGAAATGAAGGAACTAGTTCCTATCTAGAGAAAATACGAGACACATCAATTCGCATCAATGAAGCCATTTACAATAATAAAAGAGGAAAATTGAAATGAACTATCTAGGAATTGGAGGAACATGAAATGAAGGAACTAGTTCCTTTCTAGAGAAAATACGAGACACATCGATTGTCATCTTGAAATCGATTTTTCAATATTATTAAGCATGCTGGAGGGTACTTACAAAAAACAATGAATGAAAGTACGAGGCACATTCATTCGCATCGTGAATCCAATTACCCAATATTATTAAGGGTGCTGGACAGTACTTAAAAAAAAAAAAAAAAAACATTTACAATAATTAAAGAGAAAAAATTAAATAAATTATATAGGAATTGGAGGAACATGAAATGAAGGAACTAGTTCCTATCTAGAGAAAATACGAGACACATCGATTCGCATCTTGAAGCCGATGATCCAATATTATTAAACAATGAAGCCGTTTAAAATGATAAAAGAGGAAAATTTAAATGAACTATCTAGGAATTGAAAGAAAATGAAATGAAGGAACTAGTTCCTTTCAAGAGAAAATACGAGACACATCGATTCGCATCGTGAATACAATTAATCTGTTGGAGAATATCTAAAAACAATGAACTTATTTACAATGATAAAAGAGAAAACCTGAATGAACCATGTCGGAATTGGAAAAATATGAAATGAAGGAACTAGTTCCTTTCTAGAGAAAATACGAAAAAGATTAATAGCCAGAAATAATTGTGTATCCTCCGTATAAATATTCTCTGTGGAAACTCTTATACATATTTAAAAGGCTTGACAAATGGAATTAAAATGTTATTATATCTGGCGGCTATTCAATTCCTTCCCCCTTTTTTGTAGAATATCTAAATTTAATACTCTTGTTAAGCACTGTTCCATTTTCTACGAATACATCTTCATTAATTGTTGATTGCTTTCGAAAAAATTTCTTAATTTCATTGAAAGGATATTGCCATGGAATGTGCATTACGATATTGCCTCTGTTCTCTTTCGGGTTTTTTTCTTCGCATTCTTTCTAATTTTTTTGTGATGTATAATTTGATTGCAGGAAGGGACTTGTGATTGTTTTTCATCTTCTTTTTCGATTTCGACTCTTTTTGAGTAATGTCATTAACGATGATAAATAATAACCCAAAAAACATTTCCCTGTATTTGTATGTATGTGTGTGTTGTTTTCTTGTCTTGTTTGTAGCAATTCAATCATCAATCGTATTTGTTATTTATTTTTTTTTTTCTTTTGGATATTTAAGGATCCAGAATCCAATCGTTATAGCAATCTTCTTTGTCTGCTTGATGTAATTAATAACAGGGAAATTGGATACTTAATACAAAGAAATTACTCCAACATAGAGACTGAAATGAAAAAGATGAAAATGTGATGTGATTTATCTAAAATGTATCCGGACATTTTAAGGGATTAAGAGGTGCAGGTTTTTAGTCATATTCCAATAACTAAAATAATGTTGTTTACAATATTCTCGGATATGAATTTCGGACCTACTAATTATCAAAAATGGTTCCATTGTTTTTCAAAGTCTTTGTGCAAGCATCCGACGCGATTGAATTTATTAAATCAATGGAAATAGATTTTTTAAAGTCATTGTAAAAATGACAACACTGGTCGTACGTCGGGATCGAACTAGTAAATCAGTTTTTAACAATGCAAATTGATTTTTTAAAGTCAGTGTAAACAACACAACACATGGTCGTACGTCAAGCCGCACTCGTTACGGTTATGCTAAAAAATGAAAAGCTTTCCAAAGGAAATATGATACGACGAAAGGTAACATATAATCATGCCTTTGACCAGAAATATAATGTTGAAAAAATCCTTCGAACTTTGATTTGGGAAAAAGTAAAAAAAACGTTGAATATTCCTCCTTCAAAATCCAAAATATTATTTTTATTAAACATTCAAGCTTAATAAAGGCTGATAATTTAAAAAAAAAAATTTTTTTTGTACTTTTCAAAAAATGTTTAGTCATAAAACAGCTTATACACCGGATTGTGACACTACAATCCCTTCTTGTGTACAAATTTTTCATCCGTAATATCGTAGCAGTACCTAAATCATTTGTGTTTCTAATATCCTTGTTACTTGACCTCAATTTCGAAACTCCACAGCCTACATTTGCGCCGTATATTTTGTTCGTCCTCTTGTCTGTCTCACTAATACTGTGTGAAAATGTTTACATCTGTGAAAATGTTGTCAATTATTATTGCATGTACTCCTATGTACGTATTTACCAACACCTATGCATACATTTACATACATTTTAATAGCAAATAACAAATCGCTAGATTTTCCATTATCAGCAGGAAACTATTTGGAAATTTCGATTTTTCAATCAGGAAAAAACGGATATTGCCAGTTTATCACGACATACGTACAGACGACAATCACATACAGACATACATACATGAAGAGATGAAGGATTTTATTTACATATTCCCATGTTTCAATAACGAAATGCTGTTATAGTTATGACTTTTCTTTTTTTTTTTTTTTTTTTTTTTTTTTTTTTTGAAGATTCTGAAGTGTGTTATTAAATAAAAAATGAAAAAAACACACAATTTTAAAATTATTTCTTAAAAACTGGACCAATGGAAAATATTTAAAAAAAAATCTAGGAACTATCTATTGTTCCTGAAAAAATATATTCTTTAAAATAAATACAACTTATAGTTCCGTCCATTATTTAAAAAATAACTATAAACACCATTAAAAAGAAAATTCGTAAAAACCCTTAGATTGTGGATCTTTGGGCCTTTGAAAATTTTCTCGTGAACATCTATTCATAGATCTTTTTTTCTTTTGGTCCCTTGAAAAATATTATTTACAATAGCCTCGCCCTTAGGTCCCTTAAAAAAATTTTGTTTAAAATATTCCCGATTAAGCCGGTGTTCATCTCTGAAAAATGGTGCAATGTCCACCCCTTTAGCTGTGTTTGGCAGCTATGTTGCTCCCAAGAGCCACGCCAGTAGGTCCCTTCAAAATATTTCTTTAAAATATTCCCGATTATATCTGTGTTGGTCCCTAACAAATTTTTTGTTGCAAATTCCACGCCTTTAGCGGTGTTTGGTCTCAACAAAAATATTACACTTATAGCTTCATTCATATTATAGATCGGAAAAATATTCATTGAAATATTCACGTTGATGTATTTGAAAATTTCTTTTAGAAACTAGACCCATGAGAAATGTAAAAAAAATGGATCTATAAAAAAGTCGCATTTATAGCTCTTCTGATCCCTCAACAGGTATTCATTAAGCCATTTGATCCATTAAAAAACTGGCACCATGAAAAATATAAAAAAAATATCCACGTCCTTGGAAAAATATTCTTTTAAAAATACAAGTAACTTACAAAATATACGTAAAGACCCACACTTAAAGTACTGTTGGTCCATTAAAAAATTCACGAATATGGATCTATGGGGCCATTGAAAAAATTCTTTTGAAATAAATTATTTTTTTAAGGAACCAACTGAGATCTAAAGGAGATTTTTTTTAAGAAATAGTACTTAGGGACCAACGGACTTCTATGACTTTTGTAAATATTTTTTTCCAGGGACCAAAAGGGACCCTGAAAACTATTTATTAAAAAATTCTCCTTTATATCTCAGTTAGTCCCTTTAAGACATCCACATTTATAGCTTTATTGACCCCCTTGACAGATATTCACAAAAAAAAAATCAATGATTATAGCTCGTTTGTTTCCAAAGATAAATATTCTATAAAATATTCACGTTTATAGAACTTTTGCGACGTTTTGAAAAAAAAAGACCCATGGTTCTTGCGAAAATATTAAAAAAAATCCACGCCTCTTTCTCTGTTTGTCTCTTGAGAAATATGATATGATTATGGCTATGTGAATTCCATGAAAATGTTTTTAAAAAATCCAAACCTTGATGGCGCTTTCCCAAATTATTTTCATCGACTTATATTTCTTGGCCTTTAAATTCGACCGGGACGATTTTTTTTGTGATCTTCCTATTCCCATTGGAGCCTATAGATCGACTCGAAAAAACACAAAAAATTAAGTTTTCGGTTCACTTCATCACAATATAATTATCTGATAATCACCGAAAATTATAGGCGTTATCCTTGACCATAACTGGAACTTCATGGAACATTTTAAAGCGATCAGCGCTATATTTCCGCCCTTTAGTGTGGTAAAGGGTTACTAAATAATATCTGAATACATTAGCACCTGTAAATGTTTAAGTGTAACTCCCACATCTGAGTACATACGACCATATAATTGGTATCAATTTAAAGGCCAACCACTGTCCTTGGATATACCAACAACTTTTCGGGTCTATGTCCTTCAGGTGTGAATCTATACGCTATAGAATACAAATTTTGTAATTTTTCACACAAAAGTCAGGGTGCATTTGACCCGCTAAATATTGACCGATCCTTATCAAAACAGGCATGCTTATTCTTTGGCTCGATTCCCTTCTCTATGTAAAAATTCGCGATGTTTGGGTCATAATTGCGGCCTCTAGAGCGACCAGAAAAAACGATAAAAATTAAGTATTTGGTCCATTTCATCCCTAGATATTAACCGATCTTTACCAAAAACAATAGGGGTGTTCATTGTGCAGAACCCAATCCTACATGCAAAATTTCGTGAAGATTGGTCCATAACTGTGGCCTCGTGTTTACAAAAAGCCACAGACGGACGGACACACATGTCTAGATCGATTCAGCTAGTCGAGATATGACGATCGGCATGCTTAAAGGTGGGTCTAGGACCAATATTTCGCGGCGTTACAAACTCTTGGGGCTGCACAAAGCTATAATACCCTGACAACATAGTTGTGTAGAGTATAAAAATGATGATGAATTTATTGAAAAACATCCCAGCTTTTATATTTTTTAATCCCTTGTCTTATTGCTCCATATTTTCTAAAATTAATAAATTTTAATTGTAATTTCTTTAACACAAATATTCGCGTATGTATGTACATTTGAATTTTTCCGTTCCTGGTATTTTTATTCTAGAACATAACTCCCCAAAAATCTACCACAAAAGTGGTCTTGGTCAAACTTCAATCGAATTTTGTTTTAATCTGTACAACAACAAAACAAAAAAAAATAGTGAAAACTACAAAATATTTACATTCGCCCGCCCGGTCCATGGATATTTATTTGGCCAACCAGCAGAAATATTTGCTTAGATAATATTTGTTTTAACCATAAAATATGCACGCACACACACTCAGCCGAACAAGGAAAATAAAACTGTGTGTGTACATAACCTCAAAATATAATATTCATAAAATCAAAAATCGTTGCACAAATAAATACAATAAAATATGGCAAACAATCAAAAATCATACAGGGAAATTTTGTACAAAAAAAATTACAACAACAAAAAACGCACAGACTCACACTGGTAAAGAAATGGAACTCAGATAAACTACAAAAAGCCAAACTGAAAGTGAAGCGATCCCAATGTACTGTAGTGAGCTCTGCTACACTTGTTTAGCTATCTCCTAGTGGATATTCAAATGACGACATGACAGTCGGGAACGCACTTGACAGAATTCCCATTTGCCAATGTGTGTGTGCTGTGTTTTCAACAATAAAACTTAGACATGCATGAATGGTGGTCATCGGACCAACCATTACCAATCACATGTGTGTTTTTTCGTATTAGGAAGCGATGCGGTGAGGTGAGCTGAGGCAGACCATTTGCCATCCAACCACAATATTACCCGGAGACATTACACAAATTTATTTACGACATGTACAGAGCTATTGGTGTTGTGTGGACTTGCCTAGGCTCTGGGCTATGCTACCATCCATGCATCTGCCTGCCGACGACACTCCATGCCCACTCTCCCTCGCGCACGTGTCTTCTCCAAATGTCACACAAAAAATAAACTGCTGGTATTTTTACAATCAAACAAATAAAAAAAATTACTTATGTATGCACATAACGTACAAATTCAAGTAAAATTGAAAGGCAACAAAGTCAAGTCAATCATCAATCTCAATTGTGACTGCTGTAGGAGAGTTGGTTGGGTGACATCGAACACTAAACGAACAATAAATACGAATTTGATGCTTAGACATTATTTTCCATTGCTTTTGTAGATGAATATTTTGTCATGTAAATAGGAGAAAAAACAAATGTATTTAAATATAAATATTTATTTTAATACACTACATGCCATAATAATCCATTATGAAATCTAAAGAGAAACAAGTAAAAGCGTCGTTAAGTTCAGCTAAGAAGAATTTTTTATAAATGATCTTTTTATGTTTTTCACTTCGAAAAGTTAAAAACTTCAAAACATTTATTTCAATATTTTCACCATGTCTTACATAGACCTTGAAAAAATATTCTTTAAAAAATCCACGCATTAGATAGACCTTGAAAAAATATTCTTTAAATCAGTGAGCGGAGCAGTATAGTCGGACGGGGCCGACCATATGATACCCTACAAAACTTCCACGAAAATTTAACTTTCTGTGGTACTACATTCTGAGCTTGGACAGTACATTGCGATATTTGCACCCTCTTGGCCGACTAAAGGTCAACAACTATTACTATTATTCAGCACAGCCCTTCTAATTACATGTTCAGATTTCCTTCACCGTGGGTTGTGTTGTAATGTTCGGCTTTCAATTGTGGCCTATAGATCAACTAGAAAAAATAAAAACACAAACAAAGTTTTCGGTCCTCTTCATCCTAATATTATTATCTGATCATCACCTAAAATTATAGGCGTTGTCCTTGACCATACCTGGATCCTCATAGAAAATTTCAAAGCAATCCGCGCTACATTTTCGTCCTCTAATGTGGTAATGGGTTACTAAATAATAAATGAATATGTAAGCACCTGTAAATATTTAAGTGTAACTCCCACATCCGAGTACATACGACAATAAAATTGGTATCAATTGAAAGACCAACCACCCCTCTTTGATATTATCAGCAACTTCTCGTATATATGCTTTTCAGGGGTAAATATATATGCCTTAGAATATAAATTATGTAATTTTTCACACAAAAGTAAGGGTTCATTTGACCCGGTAAATATTCACAGATCTCTATCAATACAGGCATGCTTATTCTTTGACCCTATCCCCTTCTCCATGTAAATTTGAAATTTGGTCCATTTCATTCCCTAAATATTAACCGATCTCTACCAAAAACAATAGGGGTCTTCATAGGCTAAAACCGGTCTTGCATGCAAAATTTCGTGAAGATTGGTCCATAACTATGGCCTATAAAGTGTTTACAAATTGTAATGGACAGACGGACGAACGGACACACATGTCTAAATCGACTCAGCTAGTCGAGATATGACTATCAGTATACTAAAAGGTGGGTCTAGGACCAATATTTCGCGGCGTTACAAACTCTTGGCCTTGAAAAAATATTAGGTAGACTGCCTTACATAGGCCTTGAAAAAATATTCTTTAAAAAATCCACGGGCTGCACAAAGAATACCCTGACAACAATGTCGTGTAGGGTATAAAAATCCACGCCTTACATAGGCCTTGAAAAAATATTAGGTAGACTTTGAAAAAATATTCTTTAAAAAATCCACGCCTTACATAGGCCTTGAAAAAATATTCTTTAAAAATCCACGGCTTACATAGAATTGAAAAATTATTCTTTAAAAAATCTACGGCTTACATAGACCTTGAAAAACTATTTTTTGAAAAATCCACCACCTTGAAAAATATTATTTAAAAATCCACGGCTTACATAGACCTTGAAAAAATAATCTTTAAAAACCCATGCTTTAAATAAACCTTGAAAAAATAATCTACGCCTAGTTTAGGTTTATTTTTTTCCATATTGTATATGCATTTCGCTTATAATACAAGAAAAATATTCTTATAATCACGATGTACTTGCAAAAAATGTAAACATTTCATTAATGTCAAAACTATTTGCATACTTCGCTATACTTTGCCACTACTTGTGCTAATTTTTTCCTCTCTCTTTTGACAAAAACATATGGATTCCTCCCAAGTAAAAGTTTCTCTTCAGTACACGGTCTCATTCCACTCGCTTGATTGTGATTAGTTTTGCATTCTATTGCTTCTTTATTTCAGACACTGTTATCGACCTCTGAATTGGTGCTAGAAAATTCTCATATTAATTTTCCAATTTATTTCGATATAAATGCCAAATACCATGTAATAATTCAGTTTTGATACGAGCAACAAGCTCAACTGAGCTACTTTGTAGCTCAGAAGTATCTCTTAGATTTCCCGAACAGAACACTTTAAATGGAGGCTATGCCATTCAGAACCCGGAATATTAAATTACAGGCTTGTGTCCTATAAGGGCAGGCTATGCCAAATGACAGCCTCTCTAATATTTTTGGCGTTGATTTCGAGATATTGCAAACGGAATGACAAATTTAAAATACACTCGACCTAATAGGGGACTGTACAAGAAAATGAAAAAATACCATCAAAGATTCCTGTACAGGTGAAATTTTAGTTACTATGACCGCCTTAAGTCTATCTTTAAATCCTCTTATTATTGATTAATTTGCTTCTTACTATTTTCATTGACGATTATCACCAAGAAGACGGAGGTCATAAAGTTTCTGGCGAGAGAGAAGAAGAATAGCGAGAAATGAACAATGAACAGCGAAAAGTACACACTTGAATGATTCAGAAAATGGAAAATTTATCATTAAAATTCGATTGGGTTTGAACGAGAACAACAACAACAACAATTAAATCAATAATAAAACGGATAATTCAAAGTTGAAAGGGAAAAAACGTGTCAATTCATGTAGAATGCGATGGTGCTATACCCAAATGGACATCAAATTAAAAGAAAAATATTAAGTTGCTATAGCTTCCAGCTTCCTTGTTCATTGCAGTTTTTTTTACTTTTCAACATTCCCTGTTTTTCTTTTATTTTATTTTTGTCTCTTGTTGCATTTTTAATGTTGCCACCCCACTTCCACCCAATAAAATGTCATCGACAATTTGTGAATGAAAAATAAACCAAAAAAAAAAAAATAGTTAAATGTCGATTTAATGCCAATGATGTTACCTCTCAGTTTACCAAGTTGTTTTGCTGGAATGAATTCCAGTTTGCTGTGGGAATTACAATAGGCAAAGTAGTCAAGGCAAAACAAGTAGCATTCAACTGCACTAATGTGAAAGGATATGGAATACCTTGAATATGCTGTATAGTCCATATAGAGTACAACAATAACCTTCGTTTTTTTATACATTAAAACAATGCAATGTTTTACTATGCCTACGAAACCGTTTCATTAATTTGTGTCAGAAATGTGATCTCCGATGAATATTTTCAAGTGCTGCATTGGTGGAGTATGAAATGTGAAAGAATTTGAAATATTCACCCATTTCTGATAAAAATAAGGAAATGGTTTCATATTTTCAATACAACATTGCATTGTTTTAATGAAACATTTGTTAAAATCTCTCAAAAATGAATTTTATGAATTTAATTTTATGTTTCATGTAATAATTAATATGTAATAATTTATGAAGCCAATGAAACCGTTTCATTAATTTGTGTCAGAAATGGGATCTCCGATGAATATTTCGAAGTACTGCATTGGTGGAGTATGAAAAGTAAATGAAATTCCAAATGATGCCACCAACCGCTAACTTCTTATGGAATTTTACAATAGAAGTCGCAAAAAAAAACTAGCAGCAACAACAGATCCAACAACAACTAAAAAACTGTTACCTCTACATTGTAACATTTTCTTTTTCTACACATCTGCTGCTTGTTGCACGGCAGCTCTTGCCTTGCGTTTTTTTTTTATTTTTTTCTTTTCTTGCGGACCTTTTAGACCTTTAAAAAAATAAGCAGCAAAGCAAAAATAACGAATGTAAAAAAATGTTATGAAAAAAGAATAGTAAACTAAGTCAACAATGCAACAACTGCAACGTGTGTCACGAAATGAAAATGCAAGTAGCACTGGCTGGAATGAGGGTCCACATTTTTTTGGGTCAACGATATTTTTAAATGTGTGTTGTGTGGCTCAAAACTAAATGTCAAAAATTGAGTACACATGAAGATGTGTCTTGTACTACTTCAATTATGCTAAAAAAAAACAAAAACAAATGACATTTGTGGCATTAAGACTCCACTCCTTTTGTGATAATTTGAAGACAATAAAAAAAAAACATAATAATTGCACACAATTTTCAATACATGTCCATGTTTGAACATAGGCTCCCACATTGAGGCCCAGGTTATAATTATATATTTTGAAAATCCACATAAATGACTTTATTTTGGCACTTGTGTTACTCAGCGAATAATAACCCTCCTCTCAGAAAAGTTTTCATATACATTCATAGCCGCCATTTTGTTAATTAGTGTTTAAAATTAAAAATCCTTACTTACTTTACTTAGCTTAGCTGGCTTGTTACAGAACGGTTGTTCCATAAGCAGATCTTAAACAAAGAAGATTTCCAAGCGCGTCGGTCTTGTGCGCAACTCTTTCAAATTCAAAGGCCATATTCCGAGATGTTGTCTTCTACTTGATCTTTCCATCCAATTTGCGGTCTTCCCCTTCTATGTGAATCATCAGTAGGCTCGAGTTATATGCCTTTTGAGTTGGGAAATTTTCAATCATTCGCACAACATGGGCTTGCCACCGTAGTCGCTTCAGCTCGATACGACTAACTATGTCGATGTGCTCGTATAGATTGTAAAGCTCGTGGTTCATTCGACGTCGATATTTACCGTCGACGCAGGTCGACCCATAGACCTTTCAGATAATTTTTCTCTCAAACACTCCAAGAGCTGCCTCATCTGATTGCGTAAGTTCCTATTATTTAGATCCACAAAATAGCACAGGTAGTACCAGCGTATTGTAAAGTGTGGTTTGGTCTGGCGGGTGGTGGCCTTGTTATACCCTACACAACTATGTTGTCAGGGTATTATAGCTTTGTGCAGCCCCAAGAGTTTGTAACGCCGCGAAATATTGACCCTAGACCCACCTTTAAGTATACCCATCGTCATATCTCGACTAGCTGAGTCGATCAAGACATGTG
The DNA here is from genome assembly GCF_032173495.1 of Musca vetustissima. Classification (NCBI taxonomy): domain Eukaryota; kingdom Metazoa; phylum Arthropoda; class Insecta; order Diptera; family Muscidae; genus Musca; species Musca vetustissima. The sequence goes on along the minus strand of NW_026876873.1, from coordinate 102,224 downwards.
TGTCCGTCCGTCTGTCCATTATAATTTGTAAACACGATACAGGCCACAGTTATGGACCAATCTTCACGAAATTTTGCATTTAGGACCTGTTCTGGCCAATGAAGACCCATATTGTTTTTGGTAAAGATCTGTTAATATTTAGGGGTTGAAATGGACTAAATACTTTATTGTTGTCCGATTTTCTGGTCGCTCCAGAAGCCGCAATTATGGCCCAAACATCGCGAATTTTTACATAGAGAAGGGATCGGGCCAAAGAATAAGCATGCCTGTTTTGATAAAGATCAGTTAATATTTAGCGGGTCAAATGGACCCTGACATTTGTGTGAAAAATTTCAAAATTTGTATTCTAAAGCGTATATATTTTCCCCCTGAAGGACATAGACCCGAGAAGTTGATAGTATATCCAAGAGGAGTGATTGGCCTTTAAATTTATAGCAATTATATTGTCGTATGTACTCGGATGTGGGAGCTACACTTTCGAGTCGATCACAACATCAGAACTCAACCCACGCTGAAGGGAATCTGGACAAGTAATTAGAAGGGCTGTACTGAATATTATCAATATTTGTTGACCTCTAGACGGTCAAGACGGTGCAAATATCGCGAAATATTGCCCAAGCTCAGTATATAAAATCTTATTACCTCGAAACTGTAGTTCTCAAGTTCCACAGTTGGTCCGAGTCTACTGGACGTCTTGCGCGTTGATACCATCGGCTTGGTCTTTTCGCCATTTACTGCCAGAACCACTTTGGCAGACTCCTTCTCAGTTTGTTCAAAGGTGTATGTTACCGCACGCGAGTATGCGAGTAACATATGCTGTTTGGTGTACAGAGTGTCATTTCTGTTCACATTTGCCTCTCGTGTGACCTCTTCCAGCAGCCTCTCGTGTGACATTTTCCGACAAATTGTCACTTTGACTGAATTCTAATTCGGTATACAGGTTAAAAAGTTATGCTCCATAGTCGTATTAATTTTGCAGGAATGTCGAACGCAGATATGGCTTTAAAACCTCTGAACGGACAGGGCTGTCGAATGGGGCTTTATAGTCGATATATTTTCGTTGGTCTTTTCAAGGATTTGGAAACTGTTAAAAAATTAAATCCATACAATTTATCAATTTATCAATCAATTAAAAATTATATGCTACATTGAGATTGTTGCAAATACAACCCTGTTTATCCACCGCAAAAATAATAGATTCACCTTAAAGTATGCTACAAATTACGTTACATTTAAAATGTTTGCCTACCAAAAATATTACAGCTGATTAAAAATTAAATTTGTTTAAACTTATAATGAATTTTACTATAATTTAAATCAAAAATTGTTTTTAAGCATCGTTGACATATATCAAAATAAAAAAACTAAAAATTGAATATTTGCCACAGATATTATGAAACCAGTGAAAGGGTATTTATATGTAAGCTGACAATTCAACTTTATATAATTTTAATGCTAGTCTAAAAATCTGGATTTGATCCATCCATTAACAAATCGAGTCAATTTAGAAGGCATAGTCTGAACGGGCCTTATGGAAAATTAAATTAAACATGACCATGTGAAGATGTCGCCTACAAGGATGACATTGCGATTCAAATATAGGTAGCGTACTTTATATAAATATCAACGAATTGTGGTATAATTTTATATTTAGGACGTGGACTGTCCTGATATATGCCATAGTCGAACGTTACATCTATATATACCAAAGGCTATAATTTGATGCAGTGTTAAATTTCATATAACCGCGATAGAAGTCTGTAAATAATATTGAAAAATTTGTTGTGGCATGATGAGGTCTCTCAAAACTATGCACTGCGCATCAAAATGATGTTAGATATTATTAATGTGACGATTACTGTTATAGGATAATATTGCGATTCAAATATAGGTGGTGTAAATAAATAATATAAACATATCAAGGAACTGAGGTATAATTTTTAAGGACGTAGACATTTTAGGTGGGCAGTCCTGATATATGCCATAGTCATATTACCATGGGACAAGTTAAAAAAGTCATTACATAATATAAAAAATTATTGAAGAATTATGAGATCTCCCAAAAGTATGCACTGCTCATCAAAATGATGTCCGATAATATTAATATGAAATATAGATGGCATTCTTTATAATATGTCATATTATTTGTGTAGTTAAAAAACGTGGACATAGACGTTTTGTTGGGACATTTTGTGGGAGTATTAATTTCAACGTATCCGATTATAACTGATTTTTTTCTATATTTGGATTTCAATTTGTAGCGTTTAGATGTGTTCTATATGCAAAATCTCTGTTAAATGACAATATTGTCCGGGTCGTGTAGATGGCGCCTATTCTTTTCCTCATATATTTGAGTGAATTTCTAAAAAAAAATATGTAGCTAATAATGGAATAATGAATGACACTCAATCATGATTTACAATTTGAATTTTTGTTTGGACATGGGCTGGTGAGTCATTCAATAACTTCTGACCTATCCTTAATAAAAAAACACTCCTCATTAGTACCTTAATGCGAAATTGAAGTGACCTAAAATCTTAAGCAAGTACAAAAAGTTGCATTATTTTAGAATGAGAAGGCAAACCGAAAAAATCGTAACTAGCAATGCTATAAAATTACGACGATGATGTTGACTTTTTTGTTTTATGTTTTTCTTAAAGGCACGATTTAGCACTTGACATCCAACAACACCACCGTCATCACCTCTGTCATAATCAGCAACACAAAGGAAACAAAAAACTGACGAAGAAAATATAGACATCTGCGCTTTGACATCATTAGAGTTGGAGGGTCGTTGATGTTCTTCTTCATCATCATCATCAACATCAGCATCGTTTTGTGATTAGAGTGGGATTTGTTTTTTCTTCTTCTTCTTCTTGTTCCTCTTGTCGTTTTTCGCCACTGCCTCTGCAGTGTGTTAAATCCCCCGGCTGTTGCACAGGTGTGTCATTAAATATCAAATAAGAAATAACCTTGTGGAACTTTGTTTTTTCAGAGAGCTATTCTCTGGAGTTGTTAATAAATATTTGTTTATTATTATTTATTTCATTTTGTGTGTGTGTGTGTTTAAAATTTATGATCAGTTAGTTTGTTCGTAAAAATCGTTAAATTTTCAATTGTATTTTTGTGCATATTTTGATGTTGTAATATTTATTATTATAAACATAATTACATTTTTACGGTTGTCAGTTTAACAAAACTCCTAATAAAATTTTAAATTTATATTTAAACGCTAATTGAAGAAAAAAATCCATGTGATGAGTGTACAGGTCCGGTACGTGGTGAGGTTAATTTTTCAAAGACCCATACACTTAAGTGGACCATCTTTTTCAAAGGAGAAGCATAGAATTTTAATTTTTTTTTCATTAATTGGCACCTTGAAGAAAATATTAAAAAAAATTGGCAATTAAAAAATATATATTTAAAACCAGTGAGCGGAGCAGTATAGTCGGACGGGGCCGACCAAATGATACCCTATACAACTTGCACGAAAATCTAACTTTCTGTGGTTCTACATTCTGAGCATGGAAAATATTTCACGATATTTGCATCCTCTTGACCTACTAGAGGTCAACAAATGTTACTAATATTCAGTACAGCCTTTCTAATTACTTGTCAATATTCCCTTCAGCTTGGATTGTGTTGTGAGGTTCGAATTTCAATTGTGTGTAAATCGACCCGAAAACACACACAAAAAATTAAGTTTTCGGTCAACTGTATCCCAATATTATTATCTGATCATCACCGAAATTTATAGGCATTACCCTTGACCATACCTGGATCCTCATGGAAAATTTTAAAGCGATCCGCGCTATATTTCCGCCTCTAGTGTGGTAATGTGTTACTAAATAATATATGAGTTCGTAACCACCTGTAAATATTTAAGTGAAACTCCGAGTACATACTACAATGTAATTGGTATCGATTTAAAGGCCATCCACTCCTATTGGATATACTATCAACTTCTCGGATCTATGTCCTTCAGGAGTAAATATATACGCCATAGAATACAAATTTTGTTATTTTTCACACAAATGTCAAAGTCCATTTGACCCGTTAAATATTGACCGATCTTTATCAAAACAGGCATGCTTATTCTTTGGCCCGATCCCCTTCTCCATGCAAAAATTCGCGGTGTTTGGGACATAACTGCGGCCTCTAGGGCGACCAGAAAGTCAGACAAAAATTTAGTTTTTGGTCCATTTCATCCCCAAAATATTAACCGATCTTTAACAAAAACAATAGGGGACTTCATTGGGCAGGACCCATCCTACATGCAAAATTTCGTGAAGATTGGTCCATAACTGTGGCCTGTATCGTGTTTACAAATTATAATGGACAGACGGACGGACGGACTCACATGTCTAGATCTACTCAGCTAGTCGAGATATGACGATCGGTATACTTAAAGGTGGGTCTAGGACCAATATTTCGCGGCGTTACAAACTCTTGGGGGCTGCACAAAGCTATAATACCCTGACAACATAGTTGTGTAGGGTATACAAATTGGCAATTAAAACCAGTGAGCGGAGCAGTATAGTCGGACGGGGCCGACCATACGATACCCTACACAACTACCACGAACTCTAACTTTCTGAGGATGTTTATTCCGAGTCGGAGTAATATTTCGTGATATTTGCCCCCTCTTGTCCGATTAGAGGTTAACAACACCTCTTCCTTACTTTTTTCGAATATTCAGTACAGTCCTTCTAATTACTTGTCCAGATTACCTTCACTGTGGGTTGTGTTGTGATTTTCGGATTATACTCTACTTGAAAACACACAAAAAATTATGTTTTCGGTCCATTTCATCCCAAAATTTTAATCTGATCATCACCGAAAATTATAGGCGTTGTTCTTGACCATAACTGGAACTTCATGAAAAATTTCAAAGCCATCAGCGCGATATTTCTCCCTCTAATGTGGTAATGGGTTACTAAATAATATCTGAATACGTAAGCACCTGCAAATATTTGACTGTAACTCCCACATCTGAGTAGATACATCACTATATTTGGTATCATTTAAACGCCAACCACTCCTCCTGGATATGCTATCAACTCCTGGGGTCTACATCCTCCAGGAGTAAATATATATGCCATAGAATACAAATTTTGCCATTTTTCACACAAAAGTCAGGGTCCATTTGACCCGCTAAATATTGACCGATCTTTATCAAAACATGCATGCTTATTCTCTGGCCCGATCCCCTTCTCCATGCAAAAATTCGCGGTGTTTGGGCCATAATTGCGGCCTCTGGAGCGACCAGAAAAACCGACAAAAATTTAGTATTTGGTCCATTTCATCCCCTAAATATTAACTGATCTTTTCCAAAAACAATAGGGGTCTTCATTGGCCAGAACCCATCCTACATGCAAAATTTCGTGAAGATTGGTCCATAACTGTGGCCTGTATCGAGTTTACAAATTATAATGGACAGACGGACGGACGGACGGACGGACACACGTCTAGATCGACTCAGCTAGTAGATATGACGATCGGTATACTTAAAGGTGGGTCTAGGACCAATATTTCGCGGCGTTACAAACATTTGGGGCTGCACAAAGCTATAATACCCTGACAACATAGTTGTGTAGGGTATAAAAACTATATTTAAAAAAACTAATTGGAGAAAAATGGAGAAGATTTTCAAAACTGTTTTCAAAGAAAAATATTTTTTAAAGTTCTAGCAGATAAATATCCAAAACTCCATTCTACGTTGTAAATTAATTTTAAATGACTATTAGCTGGTTAATGAATTTCTGTATAATGTGCAAGTTTTATGTAATTTATTTAGATAATTTTTCACAATATTTTAAATTCAAACCAAAATCCCCGATTGAAATTGAATATTTTCCTATTGAATAAACGTTGGTATACACAATCTTTAAATAGCCCATCCACTAATTTTACACCTTGTCAACAATATTTATTTTTAATTAATTTTCAGCTTTTTATGTTTTTGCACACCGTTTGGCCCTTAGCAGGTGTGTGTATGTATGTGTGTGTGTGTAGGTGGCAAAACATGCCAACACAAAATGTCAACACTTTTATAATTGAAAAATATGTAATTGATTTACAACAGGTGTTTAAAACTAAGTAGCAATTATAACACGTCAACATAAACATGTCCAATGTGGTGGGCAACGGCATGTGGGATATAAAGGAGAGAGAGAGAGAGAAAGAGTAAAAACGTCCAAAGAAACACAATCTCTAACTCCACACTTGTTGTTGTTCTGCGAATTGTTGATGTATGTGTGTGCAATGTGTTATTCCTTATTTTCTCCATAGCTCCTGTGTAACATGATATGTGTCCACTTCGACCACTTGCCGCATTTATTTTAATCGCTGCAAAAAAATCCGATTAGAAATAATTGTCGTTAAAATTACTGAAGTTGCACGCAAAGTCCAAAGTTAATGGGTTCGGAGTTCAAATGTGTCCGCAAGGTAGACTGAGGTCCATAAAAAATGGAAGAAAGCAGCATTGAAATGTGATATGTGTACTTAACGACCAGCCTAATCCCCCACCACCACCTACCACCATATATGTGGTCAAATATTTTTTTTTTTGTAGAGAATGAGGACTAAACTGCGTACCCTCCATTTTAAAATAGAGCTCTACGTGTGTACATTCCAACAAATCGTCAAGGCTTGTATGTTTATATGGCAATAAGGAAGCAAGCAATTAAAACAACAACATTATTTAAAGAGTCCTATTACTGCGACGTTATTGCACTAAGCCTCATGTAATGGGAATATCGTGCTGGCCATTGTTTACCTTAATGGCCATAAGCTGTTCAACAAATTGAATGTCCTGCAATGAAATGCATAATTTACATAGTGCAGGCTTGGAACCACTGCAACCTCAAGTAATCGTGTTAAGATGTCTGTGTTGTGTCAGACTATGACTTGTGAAATTTCAGAATGGAAAATAATTACACATGTGGAAAAACCCTTGTTGTCTGGAGAGTTAATACAAATACGCGCGCATACACACACAAATAGTGATTGAATCACGTGCTGTTTGTGGGTGTGAATGACATTTTCTTGTTTATCGAAGTTCATGCTTTCAAGTGCTGAGGAATTTTACGGAAAATCATAGAAATAAAAACTTTATATATTTAAAAAAAATACCCCCAAGTTGAAATTTAAAAACAAAAAATAATAAAAACCACGCTTAATTTTCAATTTTAAAAAAATGATTTTATATATAGCCAATATAATTTTTTTAATTTTCGACTAATTTGCAATTTACAAAAAAACAATAACATATATTTAAAAAATCTACGCTATATTGGCAGTATTAAAAAATATTTTTAAACTAATTTACGACTAATTTGGAATTTGAAAAAATATTAAAAAAAAACCTCGCCTTATTGGCAGCTTGAAATTTTATTTAATCCACGACTTTTTGGCAACTAGGAAACAATATGTTAAAAAAATGCACGATTTATCGGCCAAAAAATAGATCAGGACGCATAAACTGCTTGCCAGGATTTGATTACCATCTAAGCAAAAAAAGTAATACCGAATTTCAGACTCTTGGGTGGTAAATTTAACCCATCAACAAAATGAAAATACGACACGACCTTCAATTTGCCAAATTCCAAGTTTTTTATCCATCAAAAACAATGAGTCTAAAATTCGTTTGGAAACATCAAAATATGTAAAATGCTGCTGCACCTTTAATTAGGGACTAAGACAAAACATGAACCACTATTGAACGTTTCCTGCACAGATATCCAGAACTCCAAGAATGCAAAATGCCAACTTAAAGCTCTTTTGATTAAAAAAATGCTGTTAAAATCTTCCAAATATGGAAAACGGTGTGTTAGCACCAATAACATATCAAAACATGAACTTATTTTCGGCGAATAAGATTTCCAAATTGCAATACCCTAACAAATAACCCAAATATGGACTTAAATTCTATATAAAGCATGTAAAATTCCAGGAAATTCAGAATTTCATGATTTTTTTTTTTAAATAACCTACCGACCTGTTAGAAAAATCAAGTCTTTATAAAAGTTGCGAATATTGGAAAAAATTCTTTAAAAAAATTCACGTTCGGTGGAAAGAAATATTCTTTATCGCTTATATGTATGGTAGGAAAATATTCGTTACAGGTCTGGAAATGTTTTCTTTAAAAAATCCATACCTAATGGCCTAAAAATTTAAAAAAAATGTATTCTAAAAAAAAAATTACACCAGAAAAAATCTGTACAAAATGTATATAGTGAGCGGAAAGAACCCACGCCTAAAAATCTGCAAAAAAAATGTATTCGTTAAAGAACATCCGCCTAAAAATTTTCTTACTAATATTCAGCAATAAAATGTTCGGCTGATATTGGCATCAACTTGCAAAAATACAAAAAAAATAAGAATTCGGTCCACGTCATCTCATAATTATAATCTGATCATAACCGAATGTTATAGGCGTTGTCCTTGACCATAACTGGAAATTTCAAAGCGATCAGCGCTATATTTCCGCCCTTCAGTGTGGTAATGGGTTACTAAATAATATCTCTGTACGTAAACTCCTGTAAATATTTAAGAGTAACTCCCACATCTGAGTACATACGACAGTATAAGTGTTATCAATTTAAAGACCAAGCAATCGCTATATTTCCGCCCTCCAGTGTTGTAATGGATTACTAAATAATATCTGAATACGTAAGCACCTGTAAATACTTAAGTGTAACTCTCATATCCGAACACATACGACAATACAATTGGTATCAATTTAAAGGCCAAGAAACATATATACTAACTTCTCGTCCCTTAAAAATATATACACTTTAAAATTATGTAATTTTTCACACAGAAGTCAGGGTCCAAAAAATCTGCGAACAAAACTATTTAAAAAATCCACGGCTTAAAATCAGCACGATCTCTTGGAAATCTACGCCTAAAATCTGCCAAGAAAAACAGTTTAAAGAAGCTCATGAGCGGAGGTGGTAAATATTTCACGGCGTTACAAACTTTTAAAGCACAAAGCAAGATTAAAATTTTAAAAATAATGTACGCCTACAAATCTTTTTTAGGAATTGCTTTTACCCTTAAAGGTCTTTTAAAATGCAAGGCAAGAAACATATGTCCTTAAACAATCCACTTTTAAATTCAAGCCAAAAAGCTTTCGGCTTATGATCTGAGTCCATCAAGGTTAATGATCTCAAGCCTTCAGTGTTCGCAGTGTTGTGATTTTATTGAAATTAAATTCAGCTTAGGTACTACTTATGAGAAGCAAGATTATTTTCTAGTATTGGTTATATACGAATGTAGTAATATCAGTGATGTACATTTTGGTACTACTTACAACATATTTACATAAGTAACCGTTAAGTTCAAATATTTCATTGTTAATTTAGTATTCAAATGATTAATAAAATGTATGTATTTATACTATAGCAAATAAAATTTGAATAAAAATAGAGTTGATCCACTTCAAATTCTTTTAAAAAAAAATCCTAAAAATCTGCAAAAAATTCACTCCTAAAAATCTGCAACAAAAACGTATTCTTTCAAAATCCACTCCTAAAAATCTGCAACAAAAACGTATTCTTTCAAAATCCACTCCTAAAAATCTGCAAGCAAAAACAATTTTTTAAAGCCACGAATTAAAAATTTGCAATAAAAAATATTTTGTAAAGAATTTATGTCTAAAAATCGGCAATGACCATATGACCTGTAAAAATCCGCTATAAAATTCAAGCCTATAAATCTGCCAAAAAAAAGCTATTTAAAAAATCTACGCCTGAAAATCTGCAAAAAAAAAACTATTTAAAAAATCTACGCCTTATGGCTGTGATAATCTCCCTGAAAACTATTTAAAAAATCTACGCCTTATGGCTGTGATAATCTCCCTGAAAACTATTTAAAAAATCTACGCCTAAAAATCTGCACAGAAAAAAGTTTGATGAAATTTACGCCTAAAAATCTGCAGAAAAATGTATTCTTTAAAAAATCCATGCCTGAAAATCTGCAAGAAAACTAGGTTTAAAATATTCACGCCTAAAAATCTGCCGGAAAAACTAGGTTTAGAAACTCCACGCCCGAAAAAAATTATTTTTTAAAAAACACGCCTACAAATTAGCAACAAAATATTCTTTATAAAATCGATATTTTACAATCTGTACGAAAAAATTCTATAAAAAAGCACGCCTAAAAATCTGAATGAAAAAATTCTATTAAAATCTGTAAGAAAAACGAATGAAAAAAATCTATTAAAAAACGTCTATTAAAAAATTTAAGCCATCACTGTTGGAATATTCACTCTTAAAGCAGCTCGTGGGCGTTTATACTATAGCAAATAAAATTTCAATAAAACCAGATTTGATCCGTTTCATTCATATAAAATCTAACACCCTGGTAAAAAAAATATTCTAAAATCAAATGTTTAAATCGAATTTTCCCTAATACACCTCCTGAAAAAATTGATTTTAAAGAAAGCTCCTTGGGTTTCAATGCGGCTTGCCCCACGTCGGGCGCCAGTGAAGAAACTCGAAGCAACAAGATTTAGAATAATGTTGGCTACTCCTTGTGTAGGAACTACTTCCAGCTTATGATCTAGTCCATCAACTTGGGCAAGCGTGGGTAATGATCTTAAGCCTTCAGTGTTCGCTAAACGAATTAGAGCCGGGTGATCCAGGACTCGGAGTGTAGCTGATTTTATTGAAATTAAATTGAGCTTAAGTACTACTTATCCTCGTCTAGTATTGGTTGTATGATAAGGTATTAATATCAGTGATGTAGTTTTTGGTACTATTTACCAAATATTTACATAGTTAACCGTTAATTTCAAATGTTTAAAACAGAGTTGCATTTTAGTATTTAAATGATCAATAAAACGTATGTGTTTATACTATAGTAATTAAAATATGAATAAGACTAGGGTTGATCCGCTTCAATTTTAGAAATCCAAGCTTAAAATCCACTTGGAAGCATCCGGTAGTTTTAATTGCCTAAAAATTAACAGTCCTGTTACTTCTCATCCTGTAATGCTTGTGAAACCCATTTAAAACCCCACCCAAACATTTCCAAATAGTTCAGATCAATGTCAGATTTCCAAACTACTTCCCAAATTAACCAGCATTATTAATTATTTAGTTTGTTGTCCTTTGAAAAACTTATGTAACAATTTGCACTGACCCGGACATTTTGAAAAATTCAAACCACAGATGAATTGTTGTTGGTGTTGTTGTCGTCGTGTCCACATTGTTTAGTTGATGATGTTAAAATACATAAATACTCCTTTATGTCTTTGTGATTTTGACATTTGAAAAATTAACGAATGAATGAACTGGAATTGTGGTTAAATGAAAAATTGTTCTTGGAATTCACCAAAGCCTGTGTTAATGTGACTTCCTTCCTCATTACGACTAAGATTGGACTCATCATCATCTTTAATAAGAATCCCAGATGTTGGTATATCCATTGGGACATGTATTACATTTCTACATTAATCATTCTTAATCACTTAAATGAGTTTACTTATAAATAAATATTGCTTATAAATAATTTCATTGACCTCCTTTCATTAGTGCAGTCCTTTTGAGTGGTATGAAATTATAATTCATGAGTTAACTATTTATCTGTCTGTCTGTCTGTCTGACTTGTCTGTATGTTAAAGGGATATAAAATGCAGTTCATGTGCATTTTTCTGTAAATTTATACAGTACTCTGTGTATAGTGAACATGTACATGTGTAACTTTCATGTAAAATTTTTAATGATGTGACCTCATTTACATGCATGTTTTACAGAATCCATGTATGAGAGAATCAGCTGTGTGTTTGTGCGAGAGGGAGGAACATGTAAAAATCAGACAATTTTTCGTAAAATCAGGACATGCAGTTGTACGTATTGCCGAGATATTCAATTAAGCCTTTCATTAAGCATTGTATGTGTGTGTGTATTAAGTAACAACATAATTTAATATATTCTTCTTAGATGTGTCAAAGTTAACGGAAAGAGATTGGCTATCTCATCAGGCATATTGGGCTATGTGGTTTTACAAAGGTCGTACGTTAATAACTTGTATTTATTCCGCCCTGATGCGAAACTTGCATATGCGAATTAAATTCAAATTTGTCAATGTTCGACATTTGTCTTAATTCTAGGAACAGTCCTTTTCAAAGCAGATTTTTTTTTCTACACTAATATTTCGATTGAAAATCAAAAATTCTATTAAAAAAATATTCTTTAAAAAGAGCTTAAAGCAAAAACACTAAAAAAATCTGGATACAATCCAGGCTTAAAAATATTCTTAAATGTCTACTCATATCGGTCCGCTGGAAAATAATTGCTTTAAAAAAATTCACGCTTTAAGCGTGGATTGTTTTAAAGATTATTTGGCGGAGACCCACAAAGCTTTAAGCTTGGATTTTTATAAACAATATTTTTGGAAATTCCCAGTGCTAAAAGTGTGGAATTCCTCAAGAATAATTTTCGGAGACCAACAGAGCTTTAAACGTAGATTTCTTAAATAATATTTCTCGACCTTTAACCATGGATTTTTAAAGGCAGATATTTCGGAGACCAGCAAAGCTCTGCAAAGAAGCTCATGGGGGGACCCCCCATTCTCGATTTTAATTTTTCAAGATTATCAACGGGCTGGTAAATCAATAGCAATGCTTGTTAAGGTTCGTAACTTTGCACATATATATTTAAAGATTTAAAAGAGAAGAAAAATAATTTACAAACAAAATTTGTTATTGTTATGTTGTTGTTTTTTGTAATTAAAGAAAAGTCCTTATTTTTGATGGCGGGCATGACAACTCCTTACTGGAACATCGGAAAAGTTCCAATGGTGTTAAAAGGAGTACGTGTCTGGCTCTCGTATGAACTAGGATTATTGACTTCGCTCTAATATTAACAAAATGGCAGATCTTTGAAAAAATATTTTTGGAAAATCGCCGATTTTTGTTATGTTGTTGTTTTTTGTAATTAAAGAAAAGTCCTTATTTTTGATGGCGGGCATGACAACTCCTTACTGGAACATCGGAAAAGTTCCAATGGTGTTAAAAGGAGTACGTGTCTGGCTCTCGTATGAACTAGGATTATTGACTTCGCTCTAATATTAACAAAATGGCAGATCTTTGAAAAAATATTTTTGGAAAATCGCCGATTTTTGACCAAAAAATAAGGAATGTCTTCACCGATTGGCTTTATCCTCGTTCATACGATAGCTATACACTCACAGAGAAACGTGTAAAAATTTGGAATCGATTGGGTTATTAGTTTTTGAGTTATCGTGCCCGCCATTCGCAAAACCAATGTTTAGAGAAAAACACATTTAAAGTTTGAGAAGCCCTTCAGCCGTCACTTGATGCTGAGACAATAAATCGGCTATATCTTCAAGAGTTCTTGAGATTTTTACTTGAAATTTTGTGGGGACATTCTCGATTTAGTGTAGATTCGAATTAAATCAAAAAAGAAATTGACCCCGAGAATAGGGGGTCCCCTTGAGTGTGGATTTGTTAACGAATATTTTCGTAAAAAATCCAATTAGAAAAATAATATATAATAAACCAGTGAGCGGAGCAGTATAGTCGGACGGGGCCGACCATATGATACCCTACACAACTACTACGAAAAGCAATATTTCGTGATATTTGCACCCTTCTTACCAATTATAGATCAACAACTCCTCTTTCTAAGTCTTGCATATTTTCCAAAATGTTTTTTCTTGAAGTGAATTTTTACGCCATACAATAAAAAATTGGTCACTTTAGGTTTTGGTTGATTTGACACTCGGAAAATTGGCCGATCATCATCAACAAACGCTCTAAGTATTTGGTCAGATCCCATTCACCTTGTAAAATATGTGATGTTCTGTATATAATAATTGCCTCTAGAGCGACTAGAAAATCTGGCAAAATTAAAGTTTTCGGTTCATTGTACGCCCTGAATGAAATCTCAACTTCACCGAAATTTATAAGCGTCGTCCTTGACCATAATCGGAACTTCATGTACAATTTCAAAGCGATCAGCGCGAGATTTCCGTCCCCTAATGGAGTAATAGTAATAATATGCACATAGTCACCTTTAATTAATTACGTATAACTCCCGCATCGGAGTACATACAGCCATATAATTGGTATCAATTTGAAGGTCAACAACTCATCTTGGACATACTATCAACATCTCGAGTATATGTCCTTCAGGAGCAAGTATATATGCCCCAGAATAAAAAATTTGTAATTTTTCACACAAAAGTCAGGGTCCATTTGACCCACTAAATATTGACCGATCTTTATCAAAACATGCATGCTTATTCTTAGGCCATTAGTTCGGACCATAACTGAGGCCTCTGGAGCGACCAGAACAACCGACAAAAATTTAGTATTTGGTCCATTTCAACCCCTAAATATTAACCGATCTTTATCAAAAACAATAGGGGTCTTCATTGCCCAGAACCCATCCTACATGCAAAATTTCGTGAAGATTGGTCCATAACTGTGGCCTGTATCGTGTTTACAAATTATAATGGACAGTCGGACGGACGGACGGACACACATATCTAGATCGACTCAGCTAGTTGAGATATGACGATCGGTATACTTAAAGGTGGTTCTAGGACCAATATTTTGCGGCGTTACAAACTTTTGGGGCTGCACAAAGCTATAATACCTTGACAACATAGTTTTGTAGGGTATAACCAGTGAGCGGAGCAGTATAGTCGGACGGGGCCGACCATACGATACCCTACACAACTTCCATGAAAATATAACTTTCTGTGGTTCTATATTCTGAGATTGGGCAATATTTCGCGATCTTTGCACACTTTTGACTGTCTAGAGATCAGCAAATGTTACTAATAATCAGTACAGCCCCTCTAATTACTTGTCCAGATTCCCTTCACCTTGGGTTGTGTTCTGATGTTCGGCTATCGACTCGAAAAGTACAAATAATTAAATTTTCGGTCCACTTCATCCGAAAAGTTATTATTTGATCATCACCTAACATTTTAGGCGTTGTCCGTGACCATAACTGGAACCTCATGGATCATTTCAAAGCGATCAGCGGTATATTTCCGCCCTCCAGTGTGGTAATAGGTTACTAAATAATATATGAATACGTAAGCACCTTTAAATATTTAAGTGTAACTCCCGCATCCGAGTACCTACGACAACATAATTGGTATCAATTTAAAGGTCAACCACTCCCCTTTCATACATTATCAACATCTCGGGTCTATTTCCTTCAGTGGTAAATATATACGCTATAGAATACAAATTTTATAATTTTTCACACAAAAGTTAGGGTCCATTTGACCCGCTAAATATTGACCGATCTTTATCAAAACAGGCATGCTTATTCTTTGGCCCGATTCCATTCTCCATGCAAAAATTCGCGGTGTTTGGGCCATAATTGCGGCCTCTGGAGCGACCAGAAAATCAGACAAAAATAAAGTTTTTGGTCCATTTCATCCCCTAAATATTAACCGATCTTTTCCAAAAACAATAGGGGTCTTCATTGGCCAGAACCCATCCTACATGCAAAATTTCGTAAAGATTGGTCCATAACTGTGGCCTGTATCGTGTTTACAAATTATAATGGACAGACGGACGGACGGACGGACGGACGGACGGACACACATGTCTAGATCGACTCAGCTAGTCGAGATATGACAATCGGTATACTTAAAGGTGGGTCTAGGACCAACATTTCGCGGTGTTATAAACTTTTGGGGTTTGGGGTTGGAGTTGTGTAGGGTATAAAAATATTCATTCAATAACCTCGGTTAGGGTTCTATTTTTTTTAATCCTCTTTTAAAAGTCAACTGGATTTTTTTAAACCATGTATGCATCTATTCGAAAAATATTCATTAAAACGTGCAATTGCATGCTTGCATACAATTTTTGGTGTGTTTTATTTTTATTATTTTATTTTATTTTTTATGTAAAACCTGTATATATCAACATTTTTATTTTACTATAATAATTTTATTTTTATCATTTCGTTTCTCTTTTCTTTTCAGGTAAGCGTAATTGAACATCATTTCCACCTTTCGTATTTAATTAGTAAATGCCAGAAAAAAATGTTCGTGTGTTCAGTCATTTGTAACGTTGTGACGGTGACGTTCATGTATTCATTCAGGTGATGTACAAATACGAGTATGCATGGAATTCAATTGACAGAAATATTTTTACGCAATTTTAATCGTTGATGTAATGGTATTTTTTTTTATATATTTTTGTTTGGTTCTTTGCCAATGACTATTTGAAATCATGTATTGGATGTGGGTACCATGTGAGTACACCTTTGTCATTTAACCCAGTGATATAGTTTTTGTTTTATTAAATAATAAACAAAATGTTTATGGCACTGGGTATCCGGGGTATTTCAAATATTTTTTTGTTTGTATCATTGGCATTTTAACAACACATATTTCGTGTTGCAGTTTAAAATATTTGAATGTTGAAATGAAAACGGGATATATTTTCAATATCACATAAATAGTGATCGATTATAGCAAGGGAGTGGGGTACTTTCCAACCCCAGTCTGAATATAAATATTTTCAATATCTTGAAAATTTCGTTACTTCCAAAAGTCACCAATTTTGTATTTTCAATATCACATAAATAGTGATTGATTGTTCTTGATGACTGGGAAACTTTTCTACACATGCCTAAATATAATAATATTTTCAAAACCAATTCATTTTTCCCATCTAAAAGTCAGAAATTCTGTTTCCTCTGTATGCATACTGCCCTTGTTACAATAGGCGTCTCTGATCGACACACTACTTTTCACAAAATGTATAACAGGCTACAAGTGTTGATTGGCACCCACAATTTATTACAGCACTACCCATCAATTCTCTCTCACACACACACTAACTATCATTATTCGATATTACGCAAAAACATAGAAGTGACTTCTCCTCATTAGTAAAAACAAATCACGTGTCACGGGGCCACAACAGACCACAATTCGGTTTAAATATTACAAGTCCATAACAATTGACCACTTGCTGCCCATACAGGCAGACATACAGACGAATTCGAATTCATTGGAGGCAATGCTAGCTATCAAATGTAGCCTACGAGTACAATTCATTTGGGCATAAGTCATACAGAGTCGTACATATTTCCAAAACACACACAGCCAAACAAACCAACAACATTATTTGGATTTTCAGTAACAATTTGACTTTTAATCCCAAAATTCAAGCTAATGGTTTGTGTATTTGGAATTTTTAATTGAATTGTGGCGAAGGGGGGAGAATTTTAATTTTTTTTCCGTTTTTCAACAATGGTTATGGGAAAATTAAATTGGGTTTTATCGAATCGTTTGTCACTTTTGAACACTGTACGGGAATTTTTCAAAGAAGACCAACGGTGCATTAACAGTTGGTTTTTAAGGAATATTTTTGGAGACCAATACAGCTTTAAGAGTTGATTTTTACAGAATATTTTTCGGAGACCAACAGAGCTTTAGGAGTAATTTTTTTTTGGAGGCCAACTGAGCTTTAAGTGTAAATTATTGAGGAATATTTTTCAGAGACCAACAGAGCTTTAAGCGAGGATTTTTAAATCTCATTTTTCGAAAACCAACAGAGCTTTAAGCGTGGATTTTTATAAAAAAAATAGTTTTCGAATACCAACAGAATATTTATCAAATATCAACAGAGCTTTAAGCGAAGATTTTTATAGAAAAATATTTTTCGAATACCAATAGAGCTTTAAGCGTCGATTTTGAAAGAATATTTTTGGAGATTAACAGAGCTTTAAGCGTACATTTTGTAAAGAATACTTTTGGAAATAACCAGAGCTTTAAGCGCGGATTTTTATAAAGAACATTTTTAGAGACTAACAGAGCTTTAATTGTGGATTTATATAAAAAGATATTTTTCGAAGACCGCGTGCTTTAAAGGATTATTTTGGGAGTGCGGATTTAAGAGTGGATTTTTTACATAATATTTTACGGACAACCGAGCTTTAGGAGTTAATGTTAGAGAAATATTTTTTTGGGGACCAACAGAGCTTTAAGTGTGGATTTTAAAGCATATTTTTCGAAGACTTATAGAGATCTAACCGTGATTTTTTTTAAATTTTTTACAAAACGAAAGAGCTTTAAATGTGAATTTTAAAAAAATATTTTTGGAAACCACCAGAGCTAAAAGTGTGAAATTTCTCAGGAATATTTTTCGGAGACCAACAGTGTTCATGGCATGGATTTTTAAAGCTTATTTTTCGTAGAACAATAGAGCTTTAAGCGTAGAATTTTTAAAGCTTTATGTGTGGATTTTTAAAGCATATTTTTCGAAGACTTACAGAGATCTAATCGTGATTTTTTTTACAATTTTTACAAAACGACAGAGCTTTAAATGTGAATTTTAAAAAATATATATTTTTGGAAACCACCAGAGATAAAAGTGTGAAATTTCTCAGGAGTAGTTTTCGAAGATCAACAGTGTTCATGGCATGGATTTTTAAAGCTTATTTTTCGGAGACCAACCGAGTTGCAAGCGTGGTTAAAGCACGTTTTTCGGAGACCAACAAAGAATTATGCGAGACCAACTGAGCTTTAAGAGTAAATTGTCCAGCAATATTATTCGTAGAACAATAGAGCTTTAAGCGTAGATTTTTAAAGAATATTTTTCGGAGACCTACAGGTCTTTAACCGTGAATTTTTTGAAGAGTTTTTGGAAACTAACATAGCTTTAAGCGTGTATTTAATAATAATATTTTTCGGAGAACAACAGAGCTTTTATTGTGGATGTGTTAACGGATATTTCTCGGAGACTTAAAGCGTGACAAAAAAATAAAAAGAGTCGTAGTGTACCGAATAATCTTTTTCTAGGGGCCAACAGAGCTATAGGCGTGACATTTTATAATAATAATTATACAGAGACTAATCGTAGATTTTTTTGAAGAATATTTTTCGGAGACCATCTCATATGATATTAGGCTGACTTTTATAACCCCAACAATATATACACAGTGTTATGGCAAAAATGTGGTTTGGTTGTAGACCCCCATTTCTTTGGACCAAATTCGTTTTGGTGGTTCATGGGCAGAGCTCCGATTTTCTCGATTTTACTCGCGAGTGAAAAATACTCCCGAGTGAGAGTACGAGAAGAGTACGAGTTTTTCAAGGAGTATACTCTTGACTCTTTTATTTTGTTTGGGAGTGCTCGCGAGTACTCCTTATTGAAGAATTAATATGTTCGAAATAGAGTAAAAGTTCACTCTAAGAGTGAAATCGAGTGGACAATTAAATTTTATTTTTTGGTTGTTTGTATGTGTGTAGTAGCAAACTGTTTTTGTTGTTGATCTTTTGTGTGATGTTGGGAGATAGATCATATACATCATTACACATGTGACAAGTTACAAACCAAACATCACAAAACAAACAAACAAAGAACACAAACAACATCAAACGGAACAACGGTATCAAAAATAAATAATAATAATAAAAGAGTAATCGTCAAGAGTGGAATCTGCTCGATTTCGAGCGAATTTCACTCCCACTCGAATACGAGCGAAGCACTTGCGCTCTTATTTGAATGGAACAGAAAAATAGAGTATACTCGTTTTACTTTTTCTACTCGCAGGAGCACTCCCGCTCGAATTCGAGCAAGTTTCACTCTTTACTCGAATTCGAGCAAGCATTTCGGAGCTCCGTTCATGGGTCCAACTCTTCTGGTACCTCACCCACAAATTGTTCAAGTTTTACAATTTTTTAAATCCATGTGCTATGCGCGTGGATTTTTCAGTTGATTTTTTAGGAGTGGATTTTTAAAGAATAGTTTTTTCAGTGGATCTGGATTTTTTAAAGAATATTTTTCCAACGGAACTTAGGCGTGGATTTTTAAAAGAATATTTTCTGCAGCTGAATTTAATTTTGTTTATAGACAATTTTTTCAGTTTATATTTAAGCGTGATTTTTTTTTTTTGTAAAATATTTTGTCAGCTGATCGTAAGCGTAAATCTCTCAAAGAATATTATTTTCATCTGATTTTTAGACATGGATTCTATAAATAATATTATTTTCAACTTGTATGTTAGCTTGGTTTTTTTTCAATAATATTATTTTGAGCTTCATTCAAAGTAATGTAATTAATAATGGGCTCAAAGGAACGTCAAACAATTAAATGCGGAATAAAAAAACAAGAACAACAAGAAAAACTACTAAAAACTAATAGTCTTGATAACGACTGACTACAGAGCCTACCGAATATGAAGTTGTCATGGCAATTGAAATTGAAAACGTTTGAACGATTACAAAAAAAACTACCATCACAACTTTAACTGACTTTTGTATTCAAAAAACGTCAAAATAGGCACACAAGCTCATACACACACACACACACACCAAAAAGACCAATAAAAAGTGAAAACCTCAAATAAAAGAGCTGGGCAAATAAAAGTTGCAATTCTTTGATTGATATTCTGTGAATATTTTCATCTTTGATTCTTTGTAGAGCATTGAAAGTGATTGGGAGGTGGTGGGAGATTTGTAGTTGACAATATTTGATTGCCATTTTGGTCATCAATCTCTGTGAAGCATTTGAATTGGGATTCACTCGACTGTAAATTACTCTTCTCTACAATATATCGACATACAACGGATTCATTGGATGGGCATGCGAAAAGTGCAGTTGTTGTGCGTCTATATGCCTAGTACAGTTTTTTTTTTTTATTAGCTAATGCCAGTTCTTTTTATGAGCAAAAACCATAACCACTGACATCCTATCATCCATGGGATTTACTAAGTTGGCTGGTTTATCCTTGCTCCCTGAATAAAAATATTATTTCGAAACTTGTTTTTCATATCTCAGCTTAACGTTTAAAATGTATATCACCCACCCTGCTAAAATTCTAATTTAATTTGTTGCTGTTGTATTTTTTGTTATTATTTAATCTCCCTTTTTTCGTTTGTAAATCTAAGAATGATATCCCTTCACCCAAAAAAAAAAAAAAATCCAAGACCCAGTAAGTTCAACCAGGTCAAAAGACTGTCAAGCAAAACTATTCTAAACTTCTAAACGAGTTTTTTGTTTGCTGCCCTCTTTCATTCGTTCTTCTTTTGTGGCTTTGCCAGAGTCAGAGTTTGTTGTAAAAACTTTAACTGGGATTTAACAAAATGTCACCTTTTTTGTTATGCAGTTGCTAGTTGCAATACCAGCAGGATTTTCAGGATGTCCGAAGGAAAAACCAAAATTTGTAAGCCATCAACAGTAACAAAAACAACAAAAAAAAAACCTAAGTAGTAGCAAACTCTCTAAATCTGCAACTGTTGTTTAAAGTTTATTAAAACCATATATCCATTTATCATTCTGTATTAAGTGTGGGAAGAAAAACTCATGGATGCAGGACATAGTATACTCTAGATGTTGATTGTGTGGGAAAGGTTGTAAAAAATTTTAAGTTAGAAAGAAATAAATATTTGTATTTACATCACGGCTATAGAGAACATTTATCATGTAATTTAATGGAAAATGTGTCGCTTCCAAATAATGAGTATAGGTTTTGAGGTTATTTGTTGGTCTTGAAGGTTCAATTAGGTCCACAATTCACACATCATAATATTATGTATTTAGGGGGTCTTCGATTATGTACAATTGGGACAGGTACCATTACAGCAAATTCGGTTGAAAACCGTACTCAAAAATATCGATAATGGGAGGGGCCCCGTTCTATAGAGGCTATCCCGAAACAGATATCAATATTGATATTTTTTTTTGTAGGGAAACATGCTATACTACAATGATGATCCAAAATACTGCCAATTCGTTTGGAAAATCTGTCCAACATTCCCAAAAATATCGAATATTGGGAATTTCCCTTATATGTGGATTATATTAAAACGTGGATCGATATATCCCATTTACAATACCCAATATTCGTTGGCTATTCTTTTACGTTTGTTTTTTTTTTTTTATATTTCCCTGTAATTAACAAAATGAAATATCAAAATGCATTCAAATGTTCAGCGCTTATGAATGATGTGTGTTGTCGGCGTAATTTGCTTCTGTCATTCGTTATTCAAGAATAAATTCATTGCGAAATAGATTGATGTCGTCCTCCGAACTTTAATTGATGAGCATTTATAAGTAATACTGTCAATTAACAACATTTACGAGTCAATGTAAATATGGAGACAATATATTGGACAGGGTCGTAGCAGTGGTGGGAGGATATTGAATAAAATAATAAGAGTTATTTCTTGAAAATATTTGGGATATAATTTTAGGAAATATTGAAAATTATAATTATATGTTAATACTACTAATACTTAAATTTTTCTGATGTTGATCTTTTGTGTTCTGTGGGGAGATAGATCATGTATCATCAATATTTTTTAAAAGCATAAACCCCTCCATACAAATTTTTAAAATGCAGAAAAGTTTTCTAAAATGTAGAAAAGTTAAATAAATAAAAAAGAGTACTCGGCAAGAGTGTAATCTGCTCGATTTCGAGCGTATTTCACTTCCACTCGAAAACGAGCGGATCACTTATGCTCTTATTTGAGTGGCAGAGAAAAATATAGTATATACTCTATTTACATTTTATACTTGCTGGAGTACTCCTGCTCGAGCGAGTTTCACTCTTTACTCGAATTCGAGCGAGCATTTCGGAGCTCTGATACTAAATATAGCAACATTTACAAAATTTTGACATAACATTATACATGTTGAATCATCATTTTAAAATGTTTATTCAAACTATTGAAATGTTGACGCAACATATAGAAGTGTTGATTCGACATATAAAAATGTTGCTTCAACACATTGTAATGTTCATTCAACATACAGAAATGATAATTCAACATACCAAAAATTAGAAATATTGAACAAAACATAAGTCGTAATAAAAATACAACTGATAGTTTAGACCAAAATAGGTCGCATGGGTTGTTGGTGTGTGTCAAAATGTTCACACACACAATTATAAAAAAAATTTTAAAATAAAAAAAATATTTTCAAAATTGTCCTTGATTTTGTTTTATTTTCATAAATTGGACGAAAAAAATTAGGATATTTTTTGGCAAAAATTAGTTCAGAAGAAATCGAAATATGCCGATAGTCGAAGCGGAAGAAAATCTATTTTTAACAAGCATATTTGGTTTAAATGTTTTTCTTCCTTAAAATTTGAAATTATTTTTTTATAACATACAGTCGAATTCGGATAAGCGAACGCCGTTTTATCGAAAAAATCTGTTAATTGAAACTAAACATTTTAAACTAATATTTCGGGTGAATTTTCAAACACTTCACTTTGCTTAAAATAAAGACCGGTTAATTGAAAATCTGTATAAGAGAAAGACTTTTTTGTTGCAAAGACACAAATATATATGAAACTAGCACCGTGTGAGAAAAAATATCATTTTTGTAAGGGCTACGATATTCATTAAAATTTTTATGTGCAACCCTAAAATTTTTCCAACCATCCAAGCAAATGTCTACGAAAAAAAAAAAGTTCTTACTCAATTCATTTTATAATATGATTTATAAATTTCACGATTTTTCAAATATTTATTTAAGACTTCGTTTAAGCCCAACGAGTTTTGCTTATCCGAAGTTCTTTTAATTGAAAATCCTGCTTAAGAGAAAAACATTTTCTGAAATGAGGCGTTTTCGCTTAACCGAATTCGACTGTACCTCATAGTTTAATGACAGAGAAACAGAAAAATTGTGCATTTAAACCAAATAGAATGAACATATCAATATACAGGGTGAGATGAAAAAACTGCAACCAACGACATTCCTAAGCCACTCGTCCGACAGCTATATTTCATTAGGCCGCCATAACAGCCGATGGTCGTGCTCCGCTCGTATTAATCCACCATGGCATTAGAATAAATGCTACGCGAAAATATTCAGGAGGGTGTATAAAAGCCTTGGTATCGCAAACATTTTGGCCGCAGACCTTGGACATTCCAACCGGACTCATCACAATCGCACTCTGCACGCGCCACCCAAGAATGGTTACAAAATTATGTTCCTCGTTCCATTTCCAGCGGACAATGGCCTCCAAAATCTCCGGATACCAATCCGATGGACTATTGTGTCTGGAGTATTTCGGACTAAAAAATACCAAAGTGTCGATCACCTCGAGCTAGCGCTTCGCCGGGAATGGGCCAAAATACCGCAGAGCGATGTCAAAGGTTCGAACAAATTTAAACTTATTCAACAATTTTATGTTATTTCCGAAATTTTTTGCTTTCATTCAATAAAATTTAAAACAAAATGTAAAAATTATGGCGTTTGACCTTTTTTCTTTCTCACCTTTTTATCTCACCCTGTATATGTAGTATAGCCATTTTGAAGCTTTAGTGGACCCAGATTTAAAAAATGCTATTGCCAAAAAAAGAACAATTAATGTTTTTTATTTCCTATGAACAGCGGATTAGAAATGCGGGTTCAACTTTAAGAATTGTTGACGCAACATTATGTAATGTTGAAGAAGAAGCATTAAGTTGGGGCAATATTAAAATATATTGATGCTACATTAAGATATATAGATGCATTATTAAGAAATGCTGATATACAATTTTAAAATCCCGATTTATAATTCGACACTGAGAAATGTTCACTCAACATAAACATTAATTTTTAATCTTGATTCACTATTAATAAATTTTTATTTTTTTATTTCAATATTTAGAAAATGTTTTCTAAACATCAAAACTTGTTTAAACATTTTCTATGTGTTGACTCATAGAAAATGTTTATTCAACATTTGGAAAGTGTTTATACCACATTCAACACATGACATATGAATTCATCACTCAACAAAATGAAATTAAAAGGTTTTCAACATTAATAAAATGTTGCATTAAAAATGTTGCTTCAACATATAGAAAATATTGCTTCGAAATTAAAAGGTTTTCATTAATTCTGCATTAAATAATGTTGATTCAAAATAAAAAAATATATATTTTTTTATACAAAAATGTCTTATATAAATATGCTTTTATTGTGTTTATGATCATCAACGATATATTTTTAACTAAACTACATCCCCCTAAAATCTATTCCACAAACGTATCTACAGCCGTGATGTATTTTTTCTTAATATCGTCATCATATTGTATTGTCCATGGTTTTATTATTGCGGAAAACATCAATTAGTTAAATATTTCACACACACACATACACATACTCACTGATGCACTCACAGGCACACACACACTGTTCTTGTGTCAGTGCCTGTTAATTTGTCGTTTTGAAAATTATTTCAAATGTCAAATGTAGGCCAACAGCCTCAATTATTATTGAAATTAATTTCCCTGGCAATTTGCAAAACCCAAATGTATTTTTCTTGTTTTTGTTTTTCTTGTTGTTGTTATTTTTGACGTTGACATATTTTTATAACATTAAACAATGCCAAAATTTACCCAATTTAATGTTAATTTTGTTTTGCGTTTTCTCGTCCCCTTTGTTGTCTTTTATAATTACATTCTAATTTTTTTTAATTAAATTTTTGCATCATAAATAGAGATGTTTGTGTGTGTGTGTGTTTTTTTTTTTTTATAAACACACATCAGCACATACTTCGGGTGTATATACGTTTGTATTCAGCCGCAATCCCTTTGATCATGGCATGTGTACGCGCCACCACTTATTTGTGGACGAGGTACGTGGCAAATTAATTGAAGGATTTAGAATTTTTTTTAATGCTATGGAATGATGGGAATTTTGTTTTGAAATATGTTTTTAATTATATTAATAATCTCTCATTGCCATGTACACCTTGTAGCTGTAGTAAAATTTGTCATCTTCGGCATTAGTTGGGCATTCGAAATATCTAAAATCGATCGGGTGATATATATATATATATATATGAGAACGATGCCGAGGTTATTTGCTGCAAAGACTTTTTTATTCTCTGAGAAGGCGAAGTAATAAATTACAGCCACTTCGTTTGAAAAAACACGGCTAAGACCTTCAGCATACCGAAAATGAGTTTGCGTCAAAACATGGACCATTATATGGAGCTTTATGAAGATATTAAATTGTCTTTAAAATTTTTTTCCGAAGAAAATTTTCACTCCCCAAAAAGAGGCGGGATGCCAAATTATAACCTTAAAATGTCAAAATAACTAAAACGCCTACACCTCAAAATACTTAAAATGAGAAATATCTGCAAATAAGGTTTTTTTCAACGAAGTAACCGGAATGCCGAATTCAACCATCAGTGATAAGAAATTCGGCAGAGACCATTAAAATGCATGAAATGGGCGAGATTTTGTGTGGGACCTATGTCAAAATATGAAATGGACGGAAGTTATGTTACAGCCATTCAGGCTGGAATATGCGGAAGGGACCATAAAATATGTTGAGTTCTTTATATGAAGTATGAACTTTTATTGACATTTTTCTGTAAAGAAATTCTTCTAAGTATAGAGAAATTTTGCGAAGAAATGGTAAACCCTAAAAGAACCCAGAACTGGCTCTTTGGTTGGAAATGGGAATTATAATCGTTTAAATATCGTGGTATCGTTACATCGGGCCTATACCAACATGTTGGCAGATATATTCCATTTCTCAAGGAAATATTCTAAAAATAGTAACACTGTGTGTGTAAAATGTCAAAGGTCTATATACAATTTTACGACCTCTATCGTGATTGTAAAGGACAGACTGACAAGGCGAGGTCTGCATTGCCTTTTGTTTCGAATTTTTTTAACGGTCTTCGAAGAACATTTCAAGGAATTGTAAGCGGAATCATAGATTAAAATATAAACCCCATCTTATGATGGAGGATATAAAAATATTGAAGTACTCACATAGAGTTCTTTTTAAAATCAGCCCGTTGAAAAATCTACCAAATTTACATTTAAAGATTGGGTGGTGGTCCTCTTAATCAAATACATAACGTTACGATATTTTTGATTCATAAAGGAGATACCACAAGCTATCGATCTTGAGACCCATGTGCCCAAAAAAGTAGGCTGATATTCTCTATATTTAAACATGATCCAATCAAATCGATATTTTGAATGTGGCAATTTTTTGGTTGAGGGCATAAAGGGTCAACATTTTTGAAAACGTGTCAGTCCATTATCAACAGAATGGAGTGATCGTTTGGATCAATCTTACGCAACCTGATATTTTAACCAAACCTTGATCTAAACTCAACGCAGAATTCATCGGCCCATACGTCCCCTACAAAACTTTGAAATTGTGTATCTGATTTGATCCATTATATATAAATAATTTTTACATTTTTTTATTTTTTGAATGAAATAAAAAAATGTCGGAAATAGCATCAAATTTCAGAATAAGTTTAGATTTGTTCGAATTGTGCACCATTGGCATGAATTAGGGCCTTCAAACCGCCAATGAAAGCGTCACACGCTGCCCGAATGTTGCTCTGTGGTATTTTGGACCATTCATGACGAAGCGCTTGCTTGAGGTGATCGACACATTGGTATCTTTTAGTGTCAATCTTGCTTTCCGAAATATTCCATACACAATAGTCCAAAATGAAGTGGGGAAACTGACTTTTTAACCATTCTTGGGTGTCGCGTGCTGAGTGCGATGGTGCTGAGTCCTGTTAGAATGTCCAAGGTCTGCGACCAAAATGTTTGCGTGCCCAAGCCTTTAATACACCCTCCAGAATATTTTCGCGATTATATTCGGCATTTATTCTGATGCCACGGTCGATTAATACGAGCGGAGAGCTACCATCGGCTGTTATGGCGGCCCACACCATCACCATGACCGGCGCTTGAGTTCTAGTGGCCAACCGAAGATGCACATTTTCAGCTGACCTCTTTGGCAAGTAAACACGATCATTTTGTTTGTTTACAAACTGCTGGACAACTAATGTTTTCTCATCGGAGAAAACCAAATTCGGCAGTTCACCACTTTCGACCAATCGAAGCATCTCTTTAGCTCTTTTGAGTCTATTTTCATTATGTTGCGATGTAAATTATTGCACTTTTTGGAATTTCAATGGCTTTACCCCAAGCTCATTTTTCAATATTTGCCGAATGGAATATTGCGATATGTTCAGCTCACGAGCCATTTTTCGGCCACTGCGACGCGGGTTTCGAACAAGTCGCTTCTTTACATTTCAAACCATTTCTGCTGAT
This sequence comes from Musca vetustissima, assembly GCF_032173495.1. NCBI lineage: Eukaryota > Metazoa > Arthropoda > Insecta > Diptera > Muscidae > Musca > Musca vetustissima. The sequence goes on along the minus strand of NW_026876873.1, from coordinate 74,168 downwards.
GTTGCTGTTTTCGTCCACTTCCTTGACGTCGGGCTACGCTACCAGTATCACGGTAACGAGCGACGATACGAGACACAAACGATTTATTCACATTTAAATGCTGGAGTGCTCTAACGATATTCCCTTGTGATTTTCCAGCCAAATATAAAGAAATCACACTATGACGCTTGAATTCCATCACGAATAACTTTTTTTCTGGAAAATTCTCACCAAAATGTAAAATGACAGCAGTATGAAGTTTGTTGCAGTTTTTTCATCTCACCCTGTAGATCTATAGGGCAAATTATCCCGCTACATCGCCATAGAGTTTACCAACTCTTTGATAAAAACACGCATTATATAAGCGAGTGGTAAATCCTGAGTGGTCCAAACTTGACAATACGTAATATTTATACTAACCATAATAGTGCAACTATAGTCTAAATAGATTCTCAAACCCCTACAAACTGTGACATTCTTGAAAAATTATTAATTCTATAGACCTCGACAAAGCAACATAGCATAGAAAAGTCAGGCAGAATGTCATAGACTTATTTGTTTGCCTATAATTTTCATTCGATCCTCGTTACACTAACAACTCTGCACTCGCATTTTATCTTATTAAAATATTTGAAATAATAAAGAAAACATACACCAAATAGAAAAGATACATCAAAAACTAAACGTATCTCAGTAGAAAAAAAAACAGATGCCTGTCCTCTGCGAAATCTTAAAATTGTCTTCAGATAGCTGGCAGATTTTTTATTCTTTTTTTATTCTGTTAATTAACATCATCATCATTAGTTTGCCGACATTGCTTAAAAATGTCATCATGTTGACATTTTGTCGTAAATTTATACTAGCTTACATATATACATAAATGTATTTAGGGAAAGAAAATATGACAGTGTTTTGTGCTAAAAAAATGTATTTTTATATCAATTTTTATATATGACAAGAAACATCTTATATTTTATTAATTAAAATCCTAATTTGCATTTACCAATTGGAATTTTATTCTAGTCTTCTCAGAAGTTTCACTTTTTTCCTACTTTTTACTTATCATTTCCACTGTACTTAAGTCTCGAGCAAAGCATGGCCAAAGAAATGTTTCCACTTGAAATCCTCTTAAATTAATGTTTAATGGTGCTGAAATGTCTGTGTTCCGTTGTGTTGTCTTCTTTGGGTATGGCACTGTTCGTTCTAGGAGAATTCTATATCTTATACGATGACAAAAATAATTTATTTATGATTAATCATTTTTTACTCTTAAGAACATTTCATTTTTGCCCTCTGTAGGCTATTACATGCATTGTTATTCTCCCATCATTGGTTCCAAAAAAATGATTATACCCTACACAACTATGTTGTCAGGGTATTTTTGTTATTTGTCTTTAATTTGAACACATTACTATTAAAGCATGTGCCTCTTATATTGTATGCCAAAAATTTCAAATATTTACTTCGTCGTAAACAAATCAAAATTCGGATAATTAGGGAACGACATTGAAATGTTCGATTTCCTATCACATCGGCATATTCGCCTGTGTGGTCTGCTCGAAAATTCCCAAGGGAAGTATCCGATTTAATCCAAACTTCGTGCATCGTGATAAATGGGTCCTATAAGACTGCCTCTTTTGGCAACTCCCCTTCAAGTGGTCAAATTCTTGCAATCTTCTAAATGAAGCGAACAGAGTGCAGTGATCCATAACTACCACAATTCAAATATGGGACCACAATTCAAATCGTAGTTGTCAGCGGTCATATTGGGTTTATTAACGCCCAAAAGTAGACTATACTCGTTTTTAGGCACAACATTTTAATGTTCATTCAAATCAATTTAAAAACTCATGTTTGAACGTATTTATTTGCAAAAGTAACAGTAAAAAGGCCCCCTAGTGGTCATGCAATAAACTATTCTTCAATTGCAGTGTTGAGAACCCCTAGCGTCATTGGTCTACACTAAAAATTATTACGGCGATGAAAATTTAATAAACGGGCATCGGGTTAAAAGTCAGCTTTCAACAGGCACAAGAGTCTAAACGCAACCAGAGAGTCACGAGTCAGTGTCATACTTTTTCGCCGGCGTGAAAACCAAACGAAAGAGTTAGCGGCTAGCGGCACAACATGTCAATTATTTGTTTTCCTATTCTGTGCAAACCAAAATCAATATATTAGTTAATAAACAATAATGTCAAGAAACTTTGGGAAAATTATTGAAAAATTTATTTTTCTTCCATTTTATTATTTTGTTAAAAAACGTCCACAATCTTTGAAAATATTTGTTTTTTTAACAGCACTGCCATATGTTTTGATATAAATTCTCATTGAAATTTGGTAGCCCTGTTGATTTTTACCTAAAATTTGAGTATGACGCTGAGCAAAAATGAATAAAATCTATTCTAGCGTCAAGCCGCAAGACGCGAACTTCAGCCGTCGCGATTTCCCGTTGCCATTAAGAAACACATGGCAAACGACTGTCGCTGACTCTAGACTCTATCGGTTAAAACAGAATGGATTCATCGCTTTCGTCAGGGTCAATTGGGGTATAAATACAAGTCCTTGGCCATACAACAGGCAGCCGCTGCGCCTAGTATGGTGTCATCATCGTCGGGCTACACTGTCCCAAGCTGTCGTCAATCTTCTGTGTGTCGTCACCGCTGTCCCAAGCTGCCGCTAACCTTCTGTGTGCCCTCGCCATTCATCTGGTTGCCGCTGTGCCAAGCTACCGCCAACCTTCTGTGTGCTCTCACCATTTATCAGCCTGCTGATGTTGCAATCTAACGCCTATCGCCGGGTACCGTCTCCGTTCATCGGGTTGCCGCTGCGCCAATATGCTGCCAACCGTTTGCCGTCACCGTGAACAGAATCTGGCTGCAAACTACGTGCAATAAATGTCGACCTATAATTGAAATACATCTACCAAAAGTCCTGACTTATATTTGATCCTCAGACGCTGCTCCTATTCATCACGTCATTTCATCTCGGTTGTCCAAGATGCTGCCAACCGGTTGCCGTCACCGTTATTTGAACTGAATCTGGCTGCAACCTACGTGCAATAAATGTCGACCTATAATTGAAATACATCTAACAAGAGTCCTAACTTAAATTTGATCTTCAAAAGCTGCTCCTATTCATCGCATAATCTCGTGTCAAAACTATTAGGTTGTCCCATAAGTTTCTTCCGCGTCACGCTATTAATGAGTCTGACTGGCTATGCTTACATAACAGGCATGCTTATCCATATACGCTACCGTAACTTAACGTCGATGGTTAAACAAGCATTCTCTTTTTTCTCTTGTCGTCAGTCGATTTTAATGAAGATTTCTCAGTTACGCTTATCCACACGTACTCTCAATTTGGCTTATCTCTTAGCCGTTTATCGGTTTCAGTCGTCTTTCAAAGTACGTTTCGTTGATGACAAAGGCTCTTTAACATTTTTTCTGTCCCGTTCAATATGGAGAACCAAAAGATGCATTTACGACATGTTATGCTTCATTGCTTTAAAAAATGCAATAGTGCAAAGGACACTGCAGACGTGATTTGCACCGTTTACGGGAGTGGTACTACGACCGTCCGCAATTGGTTTAAGAAATTTAGAGCCGGCAATTTTGATTTGCAATATGAAGACCGCAGCGGCCACCCAATAACAACGGATGCGAACCTTATCAAGACTGTGTTCGCTGAAAATCCGCGATATGACACTAACATTCCTAATCGCATGTCTGCGATAAAGCACAATCTAGTGATAAGGGTATTGTTTTATCGTTTAATAGCAGAAAATAAAATCGTCTCACAACGAAAATGAATTCTTGTGACGACCCTGGCCCCCGCTGAACCTAACCCAGCTTCTTGACAGAAAAGTTGTAATATAGGTAAACTTTTGGGCATAGGACCACTGGCATTTGTTATGGCCCTTGCAAAATTTCGATTGGGCGTTTCGAGTTTTCAAAGAATTGTAACGTAATCGATTGCTATCGATGAACGCATCTGTACAACCCTACTTTTAATAAATTTATCACCTGTTCATATCAGCTGTTTAAACATATGTAACTGGAATATAAATATTTACAATGTTTACTTTTAAGGACATTAGGATATAAGGAAATAGAATTAATATTACAAACCAAGAAATATTACAATCTGACCTAAATAGTTTCAATAAATATTGCGATACAAATTTACTAGAACTAAATATATTGAAATGCAAACATATGTCATTTTTTAGGATAAAAAGGATTGAAACTTTTTATTATTTATATGATCGGAAAGTTGAATATGTTGATTCTATTACTGATCTAGGAATTCATTTGGATAATCGTTTGGATTTTAGAGAACATATCTCCCTTGTGACCTGTAAGGCTTATAAAGTATTAGGATTCATTAAGCGATGGTGCAAAGAATTTGCTGATCCCTTAGTCACAAAACAATTATATGTTTCTTTTGTTCGCTGTATTGTAGAATATGAATCAATCCGACTTATACAATTCATTCAAGTTCAGTCGAATCTGTACAAAGACAATTTCTTTTATTTTGACTTAAAAGTCGTGGATGGACTTTTATCGACGCAGAAGACACCCTTTAAGTGCCTGCTATCTACCCAATTAATATTGCCAGTGGCATTTTGAAAGTGCCGGCAGAACAATTAGGCAGGCCTATGAACACCCGAACACTACAGAATAAATATCATAATAGCGGAAACTATTTCGTTATAGATCCCGGTTTTAAGTTAGCTTTCTTATAAAGTTTCCGTTTCATTTTAGCTGTTTTGAATGTTTGTTTTCTTGGTCTTCTTTGCAATATGTGCAGAAAAAACAAAGCTCTTTAACCCTACGGTCAATAACCAAAAAAGTATACGTAGATCAATAACCGCGGTACATTTTTACCCATCTAAAGATGTAAATCATTAAAAAATTGGATTATCGTACTGTTTTTTGTTTTGGCCCCATGATGTCTAGGGTCACAAAAATTTGCAGAGGTGTTGGGGAACACCTAAAAACGATCCCTATCAAAAATAATTAAAAAAGCTTAACCCATTCGAAAGCTACAAAGAAATTATTATGATTGTTTTAGATAGATTATCATTTAAACATGGATTTAAATATATATTCGTTTAATGTATATATAATTTAGAGTTCCAACATCTAGAACAGATCCGTACAGACTAATTTAAAACTAAAAACCCACGAAATGCGAATTTTTAATAAATTACAGCGTTATCTTTAGGTGGGTACAAATGTTATTGATCTACGTAGGTAATAATTTTAAAAATATATAAAATTATATATATATGGAAAATATTTATTTTTTTTTTCTTCAATTATGGGTGAAAATACCTCAACAATGATTCCTCAAAATTTGATCCAAATATCTCCACTATTGGAAATTTTACAGAATTTTTATTCGAAAAAGGGTACAAATGTACCCGGCTATTGACCGTAGGGTTAAAACATTTATCCTCATATTATTTGTTAAACAACATAATTCCGCTGTTCTCTCTCACAACAACTTTTCCTTCCTATACATTTTTCTATACAAAACAACAACAACAAAAACTTTTCCAATTAGCATATTTCATCTTAAGAGCTTTATTATTTAATTAGTCTTACCATTTCTTTTGTTATCTTCTCTATTGGCCACTTCCAAACAATTAACATCCACTTGAATTGTGAAATGTCGATGATGTGAAAACAAAAGAGAGAATTACCCAAACAATAATAATAAAAAAAAACAAAGCAAATAAATTGAAAATTTATATTCAAATAAAAATAAACGTTGAAGTGTTGATGATGAGAATGATAGTCAAATATCGTCCATTGTTTGTTCAGATAGACAGACAAAAAAGATGGAATGACAGACAGAGGTACAGATAGATGGATAGCTCGATAGATAGATGTCCAAACAGACCGATTACAATTTAGTCTATTGTTGTGTTCTCTTTTTTATTTCTACAGGAGTAAATTAGAACAAAAGCTCTTCTTTGCCATTATAAAATTGAAATGGAAAAATCCTTTCAACAATCAGACTAGGAAAAAAGATTACGTGAAAATTCTAAATAATATGCCCTCCCAGCTAATGACAGCTAATAAATTTTCATCCCTTTCCTTTCCATTAATTGGCAATGGTTATGGGTGTACCCTGTCACTCAGATCCACAAATCTGACAAGATACAAATCTCTAATTATATGCACTTAAATTCACCACAGATACACACATACAAACATTTGCAATTAATTAACTACACAAGTTGTTAGCGATTAAATTAGATGAGAATTTCTCGCTAATGGAATTTTTCAGTAGTCTGAAGTGCTTTAGAATTTGACAAAAATATAGAAAGCTGCGTACTATATGGCGGCATTTTGTACTTTCTTTATTTTTTCGCTTGCATTTTATTTTTGTTCTTTGTAATTATAAAATTATAACTCACACACACAAATGTTACAGGGTGTTTAATGTACTTGATACGGTTGTTGTAGTTATTTTCCATTCCCCGAAATTCTTTGAAATTTGAATCCTATAAAATGTGCTTGCTTTCCTCCTGATGACAGAGAAGGAAACTTTTACTCTTCTTCTTAATTTTTTTTTTTTGTCTTTTTAAACTCTTTTTCACTGAATATCCGCAGTGTGAAATGCACCTGTTAGCTAAACTATCGGTGGCATCCCAATTTTCCCATGACGGATGTGTTTAAAGTTTCCTTTTAAGTTTTTCAGCAATTACGGAATTATGACTTATATTCGGTCGGTGTACAACAGTACGTTTTGCAAGAGAGTAGTAAAATATCAGGATAGGGAATATAAATTGTTTCATCTATGAAGGTATAAGAATTAAATTCTTCAATGCGAACTACTATGTATATACATTTTTCGCCTAATAATGAACATTTGCATATTTGTCATTAGCGCTCATTAAAAGCCAAATGTTTTTAAACTAAAAAATTATCAATTATATTCATATAGTTTGAATACGACAAATAAAAACACTTATATATGCTTAGCCAGAATCCAAAGAAGTCCAGAGTCCCGGGAAATCCAATCAACACAAACATTGAAAAATGAATTGTTTGTGAATTTATGGCATTTTAAATATGATCCTTTTTCTTTCTGTACCTTTCTCAAGCGGAACAATCGCCATTAGTTTCGAAGTTCGTTTGTCTTCGATAATCCAACCAGTCGATTGGACAATCTTCGGCTTTAAGCGATATTCGGCCACAATTGAATTCTTTTAAGCAGTTTTTTTTTTTTTACAGCGGAACAGTCGCCATTAGCTTCGAAGAACATGTTCCACTAACAACAGTCATGTAATTTGCTCGTTCGCCTTCGAATATCCACACAGTCGATTGGACAATTGTCGCCTTTAAGCGAGCATCGGTTACGATTGGATTCTTTTAAGCAGTTTTTTTACAGTTCTCCATTTCCATACAAATGGTGTCGTAATAATTCACGCCACAACTGTGGAAAATAATGGCAAGAACAAAAATTTCGACAAATTTATGTTTCCAATCACTGTAAACAACACAACACATGGTCATACGCCAGACCGTAAAAAATCAATTAAAAAAAAAACTCCGTCCTCTTTGATCTAAGTGTATGTGGAACAATGGCCAGAATTTCTATTTATTTTTTACCGAGATACGTATTCTTACCCTTGTATTTTTACAATTGTACTGAATGAAATAATTAATGAAGTCTGCTCTCAGTGAAGAGGCATAACGTGGAGTCTCACACGGCTATACCGCATACACAGTGGGCGATTGGGCCTTTGGTTAGCGGCATTTACTTCAAAACTTTTAAACGATATCTTTAGCCGGCTTTTTTTCAAAGCTCAGAAAAAAGTCATAGATTTTTTTTAAGAAAAAATTTGTTTAAATTTATTTTTTTAATTTTTAAATTTTTGTTTTAATTTCAAAATTTTTTTTACTTCAATAAACAAATTTTATAAATCAAAATTATCTTCGGAATCAGAATCAGACATATCTAGATGCTTCATTAAAATATATCTCTTGACATCATCGTCCATAATAACATTTTTTGCAGACGAAATTGAAGACTCATTTGACAATGAAGATATCAAAGCGTCTGACGAAACTAATAAATCATTTATGATATCTTTCATTACATTTTTCCTGGAATTTTTTCTTGTATTGCTCTCGCGTATATTTCGTATATCCAAGGTATCAGTTAAATGGTACCAAGGTATCAGTTAATTGGGTGCTATTATTATTTGATTTTGAAAACTTTCTGGCCGTGCTTTAATAATCCTAGCAATCGTATGGTCCACTAAGCTTTGTAATGGTACTTCAGCTAAATATATCGGCCCTTTAGCGGCTGTCTTTGACAAATTCCATGTGTACTTGGTGTGTCCAACATCTAAAAATAGCGACAGTGATTTTTCATCAGAAAATTTTGTCGGTAGACGCTGTGGTGTACTCAGCTCGCAAAACAAAGAAAAACTATTGTAAAGCTCTTACTAAAACTTATTTTGTGTTTGACAACTCTCAGCTAATGATCAGCTAATCGTAGAGCTTTTAAAAAACGCCAAAAATCTAATCAAAGCATCTGTTATCGATTTGAGAAAAAAATTAACGCTTTTTCAAATTTTAAAATTTGAATTAAATGCCGCTAGCCCTCGCTAGCCCACTGTGGCATGCTTCGATTATGCAGATGATATCTGTCTTCTCTCTCTCTCAAAAGAAATCCAATATGCAGTCAATATAAGAAGACCTGGTGAGACTGTCTCGTAAAATTGGTCTTGAGATCATAATCCACATTATACGATTTTAAATATTATCCATATTGTACATAATGCCCCAATTTTTGCACCTAACAATCCTGGTCCAAAAACCGGTTAAATCCCTCCAAGAAAGTAACATATCTGCAACAAATTTCAGATGCATCTGATCGCTTTTAATAACCTAGAGTTTTGAGAAGTTTTAGAAGCAAAAACTATCCTTGTTCCCCGGTCTATGCTCATTCAATCTGCTCCGTTACAGAATTTTGGTTTTCTTTTTTCAGATTTTTCTTACGCAATAGCCCTGCTGCCTTTTTGAACAAAAGGATTATAAAGGAAAATCAAATTTTTTCTAAACCAGCAGTTTTGTATTCCGTTTTTTAATTTCCCGAAAGAAAAAACTATCTCTACTCTGCCATTTGTATTGTAGCATAGTACGGATTTCTTTGCTAAACTGTTTTCCCGACCATCTGCTTAAAGTCGGGGTTTTCTGTGCCTGGCTGTAACATTGCGTAATTGCATGATGAACACTGAAAGGGATTCTCAAAAAAATGGCAAAACAAGGGAGAAGGGGGAGAAAATAACTCTTGCTTTTCCATTTCATTTCTGTCATTTTTCTCCACTTTTATGGATGAAACAAATCGTGTGTGTGTGTGTGTGTGTGTTTAAGGGGTTGTCAAGTTTCTTGTTGTTGTGTTAGCAACCCGCATCACGTTCTTCTAAAGTTCATTTTAATTTAAAGTTTCAGTTATGCGTTTCCCAGACAAAATGCCGAATGAACAAATTTATATTTATAATTGTGGTTTTCTTTCTCCTAGTCTAGCAACATCCCTGGAATTTAATCTAAGAAACCCATCCCCGACCGTAGCCATCCTTCACTCACATTTTACACCTTGTATAACAATGTTGTCTATCTGCTGCCGTTTTTCTGTTCTACCTTCTCGACATGTTGTGTCAAATTTATTAATTGTAAAAACCAGCAAAATTAATTTACACACTCAGCTAAGGGGTGGGGTACATAGCTGACTAAAAATATATTTCAAACACATTTTGTCTTGTAACAATTTGTGTGCGTGCTCTTGAGATTAAGGGAACCCCACCCATTCTCGATTTTAATTTTTCAAGATTTTCAAAGGGTTGGTAAATGAATACAAATGCTTGTTAAGGTTTGTAACTTTGCACAACTATAATTGAAGATTTAAAAGAGAAGAAAAATAATTTGCAAAAAATTTTTGTTATTGTTTTGTTGTTGTTTTTTGTAATTAAAGAAAATTCTTTATTTTTGATGGCGGGCATGATAGCTCCTCACTGGAACATCGGAATCCGAAAATTCCAACGGTGTTAGAAAGAGTACATGTCTGGCTCTCGTTCTGAACTAGGATTATTGACTTCGCTCTAAAATTAACAAAATGGTGGACCTTTGAAAAAATATTTTTGGAAAATCGCCGATTTTTTACCAAAAACCAAGTTAAAAAATAAGGAAGATGTTCACCGATTGGCTTTATCCTAGTTCATACGAGAGCTATACACTCCCAGAGAAACGTTGCAAAATTTGGAACCAATTGGATTATTAGTTTTTGAGTTATCGTGCCCGCCATTCGCAAAAAAATGTTTAGAGAAAAACGCGTTTAAAGTTTGAGAAGTCCATCAGCCGCCACTTGATGCTGACACAACAAATCGGCTATATCTTCAAGAGTTCTTGAGATTTTCACTTGAAATTTTGTAGAGACATTCTTTAATCAGTGTAGATTCGAATTGTATCAACAAAAATTTTGACCCCGAGAATGGGGGGGGTCCCCTTAAAAGGATACATATACTATATACATCCATATAAAGGAATTGCTTCCAGATCGTGAAAAAATCTAATGAATCATCTAGTTATTGTAGAAATTAGAGGATGTGTTTTGCTTGAATATTACTTTGAAGCGGAAAGGAGGACGAGTAGGCGGTAGTCATGGAGAATTTATAATATTAGTTTCGAAAAAAGAAATCCATTATTTTCATATGGGACTTTATTTAGCATATAGAACTTTATTTAGCATGCTGCGGAATGTCCGATTTGGGTCAAATATGCACCGTTCTCGATCATTTCTCCGATTTTATCGACCTTTTCGATGACAGGCGTACCTGTGCGTGGTGCATCCTTAACATCCTTAATTGCACATAATTGGCTGTTACAGTATCGGAACCATACCACCATTCACAAATTTAGCCGCTTGGCTTGTATTTTCGCCTTTGTCAAAGAAATGCACCAACTAAAATAATTTCATTTACTGCGAAATGTCACCCTTCCAACGAGCATAAATCTGAAATTGTTTGATCGATATTTTACGAGTATCAGTACAGTCATCTGCCGAAAAAAATAATGGATTTCTTTTTCCCCAAACTAATATAATTGAGACTAAATCGAAAATGAATTTTACTCTAATCAAGAGTAATACCAAAAAATCAGTCCCCGTAAAAATGAGATTTTTGTAAAAAAAAAATCTGACAATTTTTTAATAAGAAAAAGTTACATTCTCTCTGAAAACAAAAATAATTTTTATACCCTCCACCATAGTATGGAAGGTGTATTAATTTTGTCATTCCGTTTGTAACTCACCGAAATATTAATTTCCGACCCTATAAAGTATATATATTCTCAGGGTAAAATTCTAAGACGATCTAGCCATGTCGGTCCGTCCGCCCGTCTGTTGTAATCACGCTGAAATGATGAAAGGTACCCCCAAATTTCGGCATTTTGAGGTTCTTGAGCGCGTTTTTCAACCGAAATCCCTGAAATTTTGTATTTCGTAGCCGTATATGGAAACACATCTCCCTACCAAAAATTATTAATAGTCAACCCCTTTTAGGCGTAGTCCCCACATAAACCCATTTTTTATATTAATATAATTATCTGATTTTTCCGCGTTTTGGGTTTGGTTATAACACTCTGTTGTAATCATTTCACCTTCGAAGGATATCGAGATAAAAAACTAGAACGTACGGTTCGATAATGAACTATATGTGAACTATAGCCCGCATTTAGGCTTAGCCGTAGCACCTGTGTGGGAGGTACCAGAAGGCATGGACCGATATTCCCCAAATTGGGACTTGAACTAAGTTTGGAAGACATAATAAGATGGGATAAAACGGATTTGGTCCAAGAAACATGGGGTCTAGAACCAATATTTCGATGAGGCACATTTTCACCGTGTGATAGTGTATACACACTAATTAGCCATAAGGCTGAGGGTATAATTTTCTATTAAAATTATTGTTTACATAATCGGTTTGTAGATATGTCGGTATAGGTCAATTTTTTTGTATGTTCCCTATGGTGGAAGGTATTCAAAGTTCGGCCCGGCCGAACTTAACGCTTTTTCACTTGTTTATTAATAATTTACTAATTATATATGTCGCAAATATTGCCAATTATATTCTTACATTTTCTTTTATCAGCTGTTCTGATATATTTCATTCTTCGTTCATTTTATGTTCATGTTTTGCCCTTAAAACTCTTGTTTGTTTACGTTTCGGTCCCTGTGTTTCGTTATTCATTGTTCTTCCAAATCTTTCTTCTTGTTGTGCAGGCATTTGTTGTGGGGCACATTGGGAAAGGGAAAAAGTTGTGGCGCATAACAGATTTTGTTTTCAGTCGGCGGCAACAGAAGTTCGTTTACTTTTTTCTCGTTTCGACGAAAAGCTTCCTGCATGACTTAATTGCATTGTCTTGCCTTTTGAATTTTCTTGGTGTTTTTTTTCAGTTCCCTTCTTTATGAAGTGGATAAGGATGAGGAATATGAAACTATTTGTCAGTGTTGCATTATTTTCGTTGGTTTGCTTTGCGTCAAACTTTATGGGGATTTTTTAATTAAAAAAATTAAAATCTTTTGTTTCAGTTCTGTTCGTTCGTGAGATACCGAGACGAGGGTTACTATAAAAATTTTTAATTGTTTTTGTTTCTTTTTATTTCTTCATTATCGCCCCTACAGGTAAAAACTTTATTTCTAACATGTATGTATTTACTTTTTCTCTCTTACAGCACATGGTGCAAGCTAGCGTTGCGCCCTATCCCGGCGCACCGACTGGCTATCCACCATCGGCGGCTCAAGTGCAAGCCTCAACAGATGGCCTATCCATGGCTGTGTCATCCGTTAAGGCAGATCCTTTGGCACAAATGAAAAACGATGCTGTAACTGCAGCGGCCGCTGCAGCAGCTGCTGCCGCTGGCAACAATACCGGTGCCAACAACACAAATTCGGCTGCTACAACCACCGCTGCTGCCCAAATGTATTTGCAACAGAAAAAGGTAAGTGGCATCACCTCAAATTTTTGTAAACAACATAAAAATAGCTGAATTTAATGCTTGAATTTTATACATATATAAAAAAAAAACAAATTATAATAAAAAGATGTATGCTGCTTATGCTCTTTTTGTATACAGAATAATCCAAATTTTAGAGATCGTGAAAATGAGATTTTTGAAAATGGTTGGACTGTATTGGTTTTCTATTCTTCTCATGTCTTTTAATTGTGTGCAAAAAAATAACTATGAGAAAAAATTTTTGACATTTTTTAACTTCTATTATTATTATGTATTACATATACACATACATATATTTATATGTATATCTCTTGTGAATAGAAATGTTCATATTTCATTAGTTGTAAGCGATTGTGTTTTGTTTTTGTTTTTTTCGTAAGTCTCTGGTTTCCAAATTATATATATATATATATATATTAAATTCCTGTTCAATACGAATATGAAATTTTTTATCAGAATATCATTTGGTAGATGGTAAATCTTAAAAAGAAAACTTGTTTCATTTCAAGTTAGCATATAATAATTATATTGTAGATTTCATATATTTTCCGATCAAAATAATGTCAGAGCTTCTTTTTTTCAATTAAAAAAATCCCATTTTTTTGGAAACTGGAGATTTAATTGGAGAAACAACAAAAGTGTTTTTAAAAATCCAAAAAATAAATATAACCGGCATGTTTGTATTATTATCCCGCATTGCATTAACTTATTTTGAAGGTTTATAAAATCCCTTTACATTTCCCATTACACCATGGGTATTACAGCCCACAAAGACCATAACTATTTTCAATTTGGGTTATATGTGGAAAATTATTCTATAAAAAAAATCTAGTATATTTCAATATAATGTTATAAGCATGATTATTTTTATAAAAATTTAAAAATGATTCATTTCTTTAAAAAAATTATAATCGCAACTTTGAAACCTAGCTTTAGTGTATACATCTATTTATATATCTATATTTAAGCGAACAAAAACAATTTAGAACTCATTAGTGTGTATATAAGCTATAAGTACTCATAATTTATTTGGTTTGGATCAACTAGGACATTCCATTCGTTTGATATTGAATTACCAATTTTTCAAAATATTGACACATTGTGGTGGAGGTACTAGATAGAGTGGACCGCTTGGTCTCAGCCTCGGGCTTGATCCTTTGCACAGGAGGTACTAGAAGGAATGCGCCGATAAGTCCCAACTTCCAGCTATATACACTTACTTAGCTGGCTTGTTGCAGAACGGTTGTTCCATAAATCGAGCTTAAAAAAAATTTCCAAGCTCGTCGGACTTGTACGCATCTCCTCTAATTTGAAAGACCACGCTCCGGGATGTTGTCTTCTACTTGGTCTTTCCAGCTATACACAGCATTGGTAAAATATTATTGGTTTTGCAAAATTCGGTTCAACAACATTTTGACCATTATGTGTGGAAGGTAACGGAAGGAGTGCACCGATATTGTCCTTCTTCGAACATGAACTAAGTTTGGAAAAAATATTACAATGTGCAAAGTTTTTCACATGTTATTCAAAACATATCAAATGTAATTCGAGAATTCCATTTGGAATTCATTATATTTCATTTGAAATTCATAATATTTCATTTGAAATACACAACATTTCATTTGAAATACATAACATTTCATTTGTTATACAAAACATTTTATTTTAAATTCAAAAAATATTATTGGTAACACACAAGGAATATGTATGAATTTTAAATGAATTGTTTCGAATTACCACTGATTAATTACGAATTACAAGTGAAATGTTATGAATTTCAAATAGAATTCCTTGAATTTCAAATGGTAATATTCAAATTACAAATGAAATTCTTTAAATTTCAAATGGAATTTTTTGAATTACATATGAAAAGTTTAAAATTACAAATGGAATATTGTGAATTACCAATTACATTCTCGAATTACAAATGAAATGTTATGAATTGCAAATGGAATTTTCGAATTACAAATGAAATGTTATGAATTGCAAATTGAAATGTTTTGAATAACATTTGAAAAAGGTGTAGTGTCAGCGTGCGCACCAGCCGGCCAGACAGGCGGAAAGACGGGAAGGACGGGCTTTTGTAAAACGATTCCAAATTGTCTGAAACGGATCTGGTCCAAAGAAACATGAGGTCTAAACCCAATATTTTACTGAGGCATATTTTTTGCCGCATCAAAGTGTTTATACCTACCGTAGCAATAAGGCTGAGTCTACAGAAAAATTTGATTAACCTTGACAGTTTGACAGATGCCAAATTTTAGTTCTATACTTATGATATTACAAAATGGATAAACCTGTCTATGGTTGTTAAAAAAAAAAACATCTATAACGATTTAGCAATGTCTGTCTGTTGAAATCGCAATAGAGATTTCAATATTTAAGATAAAGCGCTGAACCGATATGGCTAACAATTTTTGGGTGTATGCTATTGCAAATGAGATCTATCGGTCTACGTTTTGGTATAGCCCCAATATTCGGGATTTTGATGATGGTGGACACGTTTTTCAGCCTAATTTTCTATAACATTGTATTATGGATTCTAATTATAGCCGCACCCTATATTATTCGGTATTTTTGGGATCTTGGCAACGTTTCTTTTCATCTAAATTGGCTATGATTTTTTGTGTGTTTGGGGTCTAATTATTTAAATTATTTATTCCCCGTATCATCTTGACTATGTTTAATGTCATGTTTAGTTTTTTTCCTATGAAAATTGTTTTCCAGAATAAAACATATGTTTTAGATAATTAATAAATGTATGCAACACACTTATTGAAATTCAAGATAAAGCTTTTGTTTATTTGTGTGGCTTAACAAAAAAAAAGTATATCAATTTACATACAATGTACATCAATTTCTACATGAATTTATTTATATTCCTAATTTCCTTAATGGCAATGGTTTAAAGCCAGTGTAATTGTGTTCCCTTTTATTCTTTGGAGAGTGGAAAAAAATAACAAATTTAAAATAATTCAAACGTTTTTTCTTCTTCTCATATAAATTTCCTTAATTAAAACCATATTATTTCATTTTATAAAAAAAATTAATTATCATACAATAAACTTTTATGTGTGTGTGTGTGTGTGTGTTTTATTTTTTTACTGAGAATGTAATGCACTAATACATTTTTATATGATCAGACATTTGCATTATCGAAATATAGGTTTCAAACCCCAATTGTCTGAGGATCAAATTCGTTTGACCTAACCTTTACAAATTCCAATATTTTTTACAAAGCCTTTCACACACACATTAACGCCTCAAGTTAAAATTTAAAAAAAGTTCAATTTTTAGAGCGTGAATTTTTTTTTAATATTTTTTTTAATTTTTCTTTTTCTTTAATTAATTATTTCATTTTCTCAGAGTATAAAAGGACATCCTGCAAACAATCGACAATATAGTTCGTCCATGTTTTGATATCTGGGTTCCAAACGATTTTAGGTATTTTAAAAATTCCACCGCATTTTCAAAAAGTCGCTGAAGTTACCACATTTTTACTTTTTTCAAAACGGTCACAATTCCAATTCATAGCCTCTACATTCTTCGTTTTATTATTTGCTTTTAATGTTTTTTTCCTTTTCAATTTATATATTTAACAATTGTATAAACTTAAAAGTCGTTTAGCATAGTCAAAATTTCTACATATATGGAATTTTATTGTAGCGATTTCCAATTATCCCTGTACCTTCTCTCATTGAACTGGGAAAGTGTGTAAAAAACATGTTTGTATGTATCCCTTTTTTTAATATTTTGCAATTAGCAGTCAATATATATTTATATGTAAACTGTTTCGTCACCCTTCCCCCGCCCTTTCTCTTCCATAAACACTTTCTTGTTCTGTCTTTAAGCGTGTGAGTCTGTGTGTGTGTGTTTGTGCAACAAGACATGGCATGTGGCAAATGGAAAACAGAAACAAAAAAACGAAACAACCTAGTTAATTCTTTTTGTATTTCAGTAAAAAACAATTTGAAATTGTTAAAAACATATATATAACAACACATATACACAAGAAATAGAAAACATTTTTGCAATTGGTTGGTGTTGGTTGGTTGATTGATGGTTATGACTTCTAGAATATTTCATCATAATAACCTTTATTTTGTCATTGTTGCAAGTCCAAATAAATAACCAAACAAACAAAAAATACTACAAAGCCATTTTAAAAAATCTAAAATTGAAACTAAATGTCTCTCTCTCTCCACTGTGCGTGTGTGTTGAAACGTTATCACAGAACCCTATGGCAAATAAAACAACATCCCACCAACAGCAACAACAACAGCAGCATGTACCACAGGCGCTACTACAGCAACAGTATAATGGTATTGGTATATCAGCAACCACAACACCAACAGCAATTGCTAATGGTGGAGATGGTGGTGGCGGTGTCGGTGGTGCTGCTGCGGGAGCCATTATTGGTGACATCCATGCAACAGCAAATGTTGTGGCAAGTTCCAGAACATCATCGACCGCCTCTCTGACCAATGCAACAGCATCAATATTGGGATTAAGTAGCCAGCAACAACACAGAACATCCCAGCATCAGTTATTATCTCCGGGTTCTGGACTTAATGGTATGGCACAAACTAATGACAGTGGTATTGGTGGTTTGGCTAATGGTGGTGTGCTAACAACAATAGCAACCAGTGACAGTAAGCAACAACAAACACAGCAACTGCCGCAACACCAACAGCAGCATCAGCAAAAACAAAATTTGTCATTGCCTCCTCAGCATCATCAATCACACCTGCAGCAAAATCACAATAATCAATTTTTTCATCATCAACAGCATCACCTACAGCCGACGAATCTTCAGCAAACTTCTCATCATTTTCACCACCACCAGCAGCAGCAGCAGCAACAACAACAACCAATCTCTCAGCCAAACACTGTCATCATAGTGAGTTTTAACAACTTAGATCAATTTTAAAATAATTTTTTGGTATATTTGGGGAAAAAGAATTTAGGAATGGAATAAAGAATTAGAAACCCCAGGAAATATAATTTTCTTCACGGGACCCCCAATAGGTCAATTTTATTTATTAACTTACCCCCAAACAGAAATTCTTGGGGCCAAGTCCGTGATGTATTGTTTTAATCAATGTATGAGGAGACCTCACCTTCTTATGGTGTTGAATGATTCATTTTCTCTTCTTCGTTTTTCGATTTTTTTCCAACGATTTTAGGCAAACAAATTGTGGTATATCCCTAAAAACCCTAAATCAACCATTTCCCTCAAAGCATTTCTTCCTCGGCCATATTTCATTATATTTGGCTCGAGCTTGAAGATTGATTGCTGTTTTCTTTGAACCGCATCATGCATTATTTAAAATATGTTTGAGGAAGGCGTAGATTTTTTTAAAATATATTATTGATATTCCGAACAAGGCGTAGATTTTCTTAAAATATATTTTAAAGGAACCGAACAGAGTGTAGATTTTTTAAAAAATATATTTTTGAAAATCCGCACAAGGCGTAAACTTTTTAAAAATATTTTTGAAGATCCGCACAAGGCGTAGACTTTTAAAAAAAATATTTTTGAGGATCCGCACAAGGCGTAGACTTAAAAAACATACTTTTGATGATCCGTAGACTTTAAAAAAATACTTTTGATGATCCGTAGACTTTTTAAAGAAAAATATTTAAGTGGATTAAAAAAATGTATTTTTTCAGGCGTAGATTAAAAAAAGAAATAATTTTCAATGATCTGAGCAAAATGAAAATTTTTAAAAAAATATTTTTGATGATCTCGACAAGCTATGGATCTCAGCAAGCTATGGATTTTTAAAATATATTGCTTGTAGACCTCAACAAGGTGTAGATTTTTTAAAAAATAGTTTTCAATATCTCAGCAGGTTGTAGATTTTTATACCCTACACAACTATGTTGTCAGGGTATTATAGCTTTGTGCAGCCCCAAAAGTTTGTAACGCCGCGAAATATTGGTCCTAGACCCACCTTTAAGTATTCCGATAGTCATATCTCGACTAGCTGAGTCGATCTAGACATGTGTGTCCGTCCGTCCGTCTGTCTGTCCATTATAATTTGTAAACACGATACAGGCCACAGTTATGGACCAATCTTCACGCATGTAGGATGGGTTTTGGCCAATGAAGACCCCTATTGTTTTTGGAAAAGATCGGTTAATATTTAGGGGATGAAATGGACCAAAAACTTTATTTTTGTCGGTTTTTCTGGTCCCTCCAGAGGCCGCATTTATGGCCCAAACACCGCGAATTTTTGCATGGAGAAGCAGATCGGGGCAGAGAATAAGCATGCATGTTTTGATAAAGATCTGTTATTATTTAGCGGGTCAAATGGACCCTAACTTTTGTGTGAAAAATGACAAAATTTGTATTCTATGGCGTATATGTTTAGTCCTGAAGGACATCGACCCGAGATGTTGATATTATATCCAAGAGGAGTGGTTGACCTTTAAATTGAGACCAATTATATTGTCGTATGTACTCGGATGTGGGAGATACACTTAACTTTTTACAGGTGCTTACGTATTCAGACATTATTTAGTAACCCATTACCACACTAGAGGGCAGAAATATAGCGCTGATCGCTTTTAAAATTTCCATGAGGATACAGGTACAGGTCAACTACTACGGCTATTATTTTCGGCGATGATCAGATACTAATTTTCGGATGAATTAGACTGAAAACTTAAATTTTTGGTGTTTTTTTTTAATCGATCTATAGGCCACAATTGAAAGCCGAACATCACAACCCAACCCACCGTGAAGGGAATCTATGTTAGATTTTCGTGGAAGTTGTGTATCAGATAGAAATATATTATTGAGGATCCGGACATGGCGTAGATTTTTTTTAATATATATTATTGAGGATCCGCCACATGACCAGTTTTGTCGAAGAAACAGGCGAGTATTAACGATGATCAGATACTAATTTTGGGATGAATTAGACTGAAAACCTAAATTTTTGGTGTTTTTTTGAGTCGATCTATAGGCCACAATTGAAAGCCGAACATCACAACCCAACCCACCGTGAAGGGAATCTATGTTAGATTTTCGTGGAAGTTTATGTAGGGTATCATATTGTCGGCCCCGTCCGACTATACTGCTACGCTCACTGGTTTATAAATATATTATTGAGGATCCGAACAAGGCGTAGATTTTTTTAAAATATATTATTGAGGATCCGCCATATGACCAGTTTTGTTGAAGAAACAGGCGAGTATTAACTTCAAAGTGCTACTTTCTTGTTTATGTTAGGCATGAAAAAATTAAAAAAAAAATAAGTCAGCCCAGAAAAAGACATCTGTGGGTCGCTAACTTTCCTTTGAGGGTGAAATGGAAAATTAATCAGAAAGCAAAACATCATCTAAAAAACAATGCTTTGTCAGACCCTGAAAACATTTTTGAGGAACTCAACAAGGCGTCGATTAAAAAAATTGAGAATCTTAGCAAGCTGTAGGTGTTTAAAAAAATATTTTTGGTGATATCAGAAAGCCGTAGATTCTTTAAAAGCTATTTATGAGGACCAACACGTCGTAGAATTAAACAAATATATATTTTTGTGGATATTGTTTAGGATATCAGGAAGGCGTAGATCAAAAAGAAATAATTTTCAATGATCTCAGCACATTAAAAAAAATATAAGCGTGTTTTTTTAAGAAATATTTTTTGTGGATCTCAGCAAGCTGTGGATTTTTAAAAAATATTTCTGGAAGATCTCAACAAGGTGTAGATTAAAAAACAGTTTTCGTGATTCTCAACAAGGCGTCATTTAACAAAAAATAGTTTTCAAAAATATCAGCAAGGCGTAGATTTTTTTAAAAAATATTCCTTATGATATTCATCAAGACGTAGTTTAAAAAAAAAATCTATGATCTCAAAAAGGCTTGGATTTTGTGAATAATAGTTATTGAGGATCTCGAGATCTCGATCTTAGCAAGCTGTGGATTAAACAAAATATTTTTTTAGGATCTCAGCAAGGCTTGAATATTAATGCAATAGCAATGTCCTCTTGTCGCGATAATGTAAATTGCCGAAAATATTGAATTTATTCACCGTTTAATTCCATTATTTATTTGGCAAAGTAACTGTAAAGAACACAACACACTCAGTACGTTCATGCTAATAAAATGAAACATTTACTATTTAATTTCATCGTTCTTCTTGTATTCAATTTTTAAATTCGTTATCTCGAGTTGTTTAAAATAAATATATATTGACATACATCTGTATTGGTTTAAAAGAAATATAAGTTTTTTTTATTTCCCGGGTATGCACCATTCCAGCCACAATATTGTGTTATTATACTTTTTTTTTTTTTTTTTTGATACAGTAACTTTTTCTTTATTAACTCCAAATGTTTAAGTAACTTTCAGTATTTTCTTTATAGTTAGTTGTGTGTTTTATTTATTTTTGTTTCTCCTTTTTATATTTTTTCGAAGTTTTTTTGTTGTAACCACATTTAACACATACACCGACAAGCAAATACCAAAACACCCACAAATTCGTATTCCATTGCCACAAGGATCAGAAACTACAAACTTTATACTCACATCACACATACGAGTAGAGACAAACTACAAAGTTACTTAAATAAAATATATAAACTCTTTTTTTGGTTCGGAAAATACACAATGTTTTTTGGAGGATTTTGTAATAGAAAAAATTCAGTTAAGTTTCGTTTATACGGTATCTATCCTGATATGAGTGGCTACATAAAGGAAAAAAATCTTTCTATAAGGGTTCAGCTTCTTTAGAAGATTAGGTATACTTTTCTGTCAGCTTTTTCAATCACACTGAAAGTCATTTTCTTCCTTTAAAAAAAAACAAGCAGGCCTGTGTTAGGTGCTATTTGATTGTTAAGATTGGCACTGAATAATGTAAGAAGCCAATGCATACCTTCAGGCATGGTGTTTGTGAGTTAATGCATACTTCTAGGCATGGTTATGCTGTCATTTGCAAATTCCATTATGTAGTGTAAGTGCGTGTATGTCTCAACACCCTTCTATATACAAATGCAATTATGCGATATAAAAATTCACTTGTCAGCGTCAATTTAAAATTAATTACACAACTTTACATTCAGAAATTGTAATCCAAATATATATTTAATGTTGGCATTCTTATTAGTATTTTATTTATTTGCCGAGTAACCACCATATTTGCTATCAATTGAACTAAATCAACACACTTAACGGTCGACGAGGTTAATAGTTTATTTGTTGATTTATGTTTGTAGTTAATCAAAATATTGCATATCCTATGAATTGCAATCATAGCTAAACGTAAATACTGTTCAGCCAAAAAGTATGCTTTGTTTATATATTTTTTTTTTTTGGACAAATTAAATATATGGGCCCACAATAACCACAAATATTTTGTAAAATAAATAATTAATTAAATTTTCTAACTTCAACAATTTCATTTGCTAATAATAGTTCCGTTCCAGAATTTTTAAATAGGGCAAACTCTCAACAATTACTCTCACAAACAAAATGTTTCTAAAAAAGTAAGAGAAAGAGAAATAATAAAACAATGGACAATGGAATCAAAATCAAAAATGGCATGCCATAAATTAAAAGCATTCGAAATTCTAGCATTTTTTTATGAAATGGCATATAAACCTTATCTGGAAATATAACCCAAAGGTTACGATGGAAATATTACCAGACAACCAGATGCGGTTTCCTACAAAGAAAAGATGAACCCCCCATAGATACTCTAATAATTCTATACGAATATGAAATTTATTTTCCACAAATATGGGTTTTCTTTTTAAGCCCAAAGAGGTCCAATTCGCCATTTCTAACCAGGCCAACTTCTGATAACCAACCATATTTGGTTGGGGAAAAATAAATCTATTATTTTTATATTAACTATATGACTTTATTTAATATGCTACCCTTTCCCTTTGAATATTATTTCTAAGAGAACCTTATCATTTTCTACCAGTATTCTTCGAGTATCGGAAATGCAAACGACTGTATTAATATGAACATATGGACCTTCACATATGAATATATTCCAAAGTTCGGAATGCAAATATTTTAGTGACCTCAATATACAGAAAGACCTACAAAGGACCAAATAATATGCAAAGGGCTTGAAGGCACATATTATGTGATCGTACAAAATAATAATTTATGTCTAAGTAACCTTTCTATAGAAACTTAAATAATTCTATGCGAAGATCAAATCGTTTTTATTATATTACTACTTCTACAAATATCCTAAATTAAGTCTGTATACCGAGCCGAACTTTTTATACTCTTATTCATTCGGTATCATTACATTGGAGTCATATTTCAGAGAAGACCTATGAACCAAGTATCTTAAATTAAGTCTGTATAACATGGCAATTGCCAATTAAAAGGGAAAAATATTATGGAACCACCAGATACCTCCCTCCAGGTTTCTAGAAACTCTAATAATTCTACAGGAATACCTAAAATGTTTTTTCACCAAATTATTTTAACATATATTTTTTTCTGCAAAAACTCAAACAGAACATCTAAAGGAGTTCAATTAGTCCCCACTGTCAAGTCGAAACATTTACCTCAAAATAAGAAACCCTATTGATTAAAGCAGGGTTAGCCAACAATACATATGCAAACTGCTATGATTGTGTTGGACACACACATAGATCCGTTGGGAGAGTAATTTTCGCTCTCTCGGTACAGATCGTATATGTTAAAGCATTGCAAAGCATACGACATATTCTATGTCGAGAATAATGTTGGGTTCAAACACAGAACTTTGATTGTATTGGTACTCTCCCAAAGCGCCCGTGGGCGCCTGTTTGGTGAACGTTGGATTAAAGTGAACATCGTCTGCCAGCCCATCCTCTAAGAGTTTGTAAGTGCTTGTTTCTTGAGGCAGTTACCATAGGGATAATTTAGCTTTAGTTCTATGATAGGATAATTAATTAAGAATCCGTCGATATCATTAAAATAGAGTTATATTTCAGAGAAGACCTATGCACCAAGTCACTGAGCAGCAAAATATTGAACCACAAAAAGCCGGCCTCTACGAAATGTAGACTATCGTTACCAGAAACTCTAATAATTCTATATGAATACCTCTATAACATTAAGTATCACTTCTTAAAAGACATATGAACCAATATTAAAAATTTCCATGCGATCTTCAAAATAATGAACCATATAGACATATTGTGAAAATCGCCTGTCATCCTCTAATGGAATCATCCTCTGAGGGGCTAGAAAATATCAAAAATAAGTCCAGATCATTAAAATGTGAATAGACCAGAATATGGATCTACATTGAAATATTTTTTTTGCTTAACTGCAATCGAAAACAATTGTAAGCATTTGCTTCTTGAGGCTGATTCTATAGAGATGATTTAGCCTTGGTTCCATGTTAGATTATTTGTTATTTTTAATTTGTCACCAGTATTCCTGTGGACTGAGTCCATCATCTCCTGTTCAATGTCTATACGAGCAAGTTCTTTGTTAAAATTTAATCTAAACATTCAGCTTTTGAGTGAAGTTATTCACAACATAGGGTAATTTAAAAATGTATGCGGACTAACATTTGTGAAATTCCAATGCGACTGGGTTTATTTTTATTTATTTAACCTGTAACCTTTTTTAAAAAGGTTACAAACGAAATGACAAACATCGTCATATAACGGACAGCACTAAATTTGCCAAATTTATGTACCATTCCCTGGAAACTTTTCTTTGTTATCAAACCCGACAATCATTTTCGCCCTCGGTTTATTTTATGAAATTATCTAAATGATATTTATGTTTTCAACCGAAAATATAAATCTTTCATATTTATATCAAAATAATTTGTTCCTTTTTCCCCTTGTTCTACGGCTAAAAGTATGCCATTAATAATATATATTTTCTTTTTGCTCTCCCCATGGTATGCTCTGCACAATTTTGTTATTCAACAGGAATTTTGTATTCAACATGACCTCTCTCTCCATCTTTCATTTTTTGGTTCTACATCTATTCATTCTTGTATTTATTTATAGTCAAGATATATTTTTCTCTGTATGTCAGCCAGGCTTTTCGTTCTGTGGCACGCGGAATATTTTTTTTAGTTTTTCAATTTTTATGACCCAGGTGAAACGATGGTGGTGACCCCTATAAATGATGATGTCAACGTGCCGTTGTGCAATTCAATGTACCATGACTTCGTCTTGGGAATCTTAAAGATGGCGTAAAAGCAACGAAAGGAGAGAATTGTATATATACTGTTGTTATGGTTCAGCTGAGCATGAGTGGAAGTGTGTTGTAACATTATGCCAAGGACTTTCGTTGAAGTGTTACAATTTCAAATCCACAGTCCTCCACAATGAAAATGTGTCACACACACATAAAAAATATTTATAGTTTCTATGTTAAACTTAATGTAAGCCAAAAAACAAAAAAATGTCACAAGATAAATGGCATTTCAATAATTTCGAGGTATTTGGGATTAGGTTATGTAATAAAAACCAAACCAGAACTCATACCTCCCTTAATCAAAGTAATATCATGTATGTTATAAAATAGCAAATAATTGGTATTTTACAACATAACAATTTTCTGAGATCTGAAAATGACACTGTCTACCGTCTTTTTGGTTCGAAAAGACATCTCTGATATTAATATACCTGAAATGGAACATCGGGTATACAGTCAAATTTTTCCAATAATCACAATTTTTAAATGAACAAAAAAACAAATTTGAAAAATGTCACCCAAAATAACATCTGTATAACTGTCGGTGGAGCCACCTCACTCCCATCTCCCATCCTTCAAACATATTGTTTGTAAATCCTTCATTAACAATCCTGTTCTCTGTTCCATATCATTATTTTTACATCTCCCCTTTATGCCCATGCCTTCACTGTCTTCAATTTTTTTGACAATAAACCATTGCTTTTTTTGTGGAATTAAATTTCTTCAAACGTAAGATAATTCATTAGGTTAATGAAATTTCGTTGTCAATCACTTTGAAAGTTGTTGTTATTATTGTCAACATTGCACAATGGGAGAATGTTATATTAGGTTGGGGAAAAAGAAATGCCAGATTTGGGCCAAATATGCATCATTTTGTTGTATGATTTGTTGCCGATTTTATCGACATTTTCGACGACCGGCTTTCCTGTGCGAGGTGCATCTTTATCATCCGAAATTCCTGAACGGAACTATTACAGTATCGGACCATAAACACCATTCCAAATTTTAGCCACTTGGCCTTCATTTTCGGCTTTGTCAACGAAAAACTTAAAAATTTACCGTATTTTCTATTTTTTCACTCTTGTTCAAACAACTACAAAAATTTTACTGCGAAATGTCATCCTTCCAACAAGCATTATTCTAAAATTATTTGGTCTGTCAGTACAGCCATCTGTCGAAAAAATAATGTATTTTTTCCGCTTAAACCACAATAAAAAAATAGACTCAAAAGAGACTCTTTAGCTTCGCTTGGCCGAAAGTGGTGAACTGCCGAATTTGTGTTTCCCCGATGAGAAAACGTTCGTTGTCCAGCAGTTTTTAAAGAAACAAAATGATCGTGTTCATTTGCCAAAGAGGTCACCAGAACTCAAGCACCGACCATGGTGATGGTGTGGGCCGCCATAACAGCCGATGGTCGCTCTCCGCTCATATTAATTGACCGTGGCATCAGAATAATTGCCGAATATTATTGCGAAAATATTCTGGAGGGTGTTTTAAAGCATTGTACATGCAAACAAGGTTTCAAAATGAGGTTCCTCGCTTCATTTCCACAATGGCCACCAAAATCTCCGGATACCAATCCGTTGGACTATTGTGTCTGGAGTATTTTGGAGAGCATGGTTGGCACAATAAAATACAAAAGTGTCGATCACCTCAAGCAAGCGCTTCGCCGGAAATAGGCCATGCCACCGCAGAGCAACATTCGAGCACCGTGTGACGGTTTCATTGGCCGTGAGGGCCATAATTCTTGGCAATGGTGACCAATTCGAACCAATCTAAACATATTCTAAAATTTGATGCTATTTCCGACATTTTTTGCTTTCATTCAGTGTTTTGCTTTCTGAACCAATTCTCCTACATATCGTCAATATGAGTCGTTTATTTTGAAAATAATTTAAGTCCATTTTGTTTTCTAGAAAAGTTTTGAAAATATTTTTCATAATATATTCTATCATGTTTATGAGCACAAAGCCACAAACAAAATTAATACCACTTAACAATATTTTTGGAACAAATCAAACCTAAAACTTTAAACAGCTCAATATATGAAGAAAGTGGACTTAACCCACTTTCAAAATGAACGACACAGAAAATAATTCAAAATTTTGAACAATATTCAGACTAAAAATCTCCCGGCAGATTATAAATTTCAGGTATTTCGAATATTTTAAATGAAAACCTGTGAGCGGGTCAGTATAGTCGGACGGGGCCGACCATATTATACCCTACACGGTCGACTTCATCCCAAAATTATTATGTGATCATCACCGAAAATTATAGGCGTTGTCAATGACCATAACTGGAATCTCATGGAAATTTTCAAAGCGATCAGCGCTATATTTTCGCCCTCTAGTGTGGTATTGGGTTACTAAATAATGTTTGAATACGTAAGCACCTGTAAATATTTAAATGTAACTCCCACATCTGAGTACATACGACCATATAATTGGTATCAATTTAAAGGTAAATCACTCCTCTTGAACACACTATAAACATCTCGGGTCTTGGTCCTTCAGGGGCAAATATATACGCCATAGAATATAAATTTTGTCATTTTTCACACAAAAGTCAGGGTTCATTTGACCCGCTAAATATTGACCGATCTTTATCAAAACAGGCATGCTTATTCTTTGGCCCGATCCCCTTCTCCATGCGAAAATTGCGGCCTCAGGAGCGAACAGAAAAACCGGCAAAAATAAAGTTTTTGGTCCATTTCATCCCCTGAATATTAACCGATCTTTTCCAAAAACAATAGGGGTCTTCATTGGGCAGAAACCATTCTACATGCAAAATTTCGTGAAGATTGGTCCATAACTGTGGCCTGTGTCGCATTTACAAATTATATTGGGCAGACGAAAAAACGGACGGACAGACACACATGTCTAGATCGGCTCAGCTAGTCGAGATATGACGATCGGTATACTTAAAGGTGGGTCTAGACCAATATTTCGCGGCGTTACAAACTTTTGGAGCTGCACAAAGCTATAATACCCTGACAACATAGTTGTGTAGGGTATAATTGAATTGTTTTCTTTCATTGGTTCCCTCATACACAAATTCGTCATTTGAATTTAAAACTTCATCCCACTGTGCACTGTTTTCGGCAATGTTTTCTTTTTTTCAAAACTACTCTTTTATCATTGTCTGATTCGCAGTAGATATTTTCTTCCTTTTTTGACGGCAGCAGAATTTCCCGGGAATTTAATTTCATATCCATTATGCCTTTCATGGATTTCTCGTTATATTTCATTACGATATTACTTTACATTTCATTGACATAATGAAATGAAATTTGTCAATTTATTTTCAAGAATTTTATTTTACAAAACACAACAGATTCATGACGTTGCAAATTAAAAACAAAAAATCTTCCTTATGTTTGAAAAAGGATGTGTAACAATTTCACCATCAAAGAAGTGGTGATAGGTCCAAAGAACCTTTACGTCTAAAACCGAGATTTCGATGAGACAAATTTTTGTGGCAGCGAAGTGTAATTCAGAGTTCGTTTCTCATGAATACATTCGTCGGACAGAAATACAAAAATTGGTGGAAAATATCGAGCTGATGTGAAAAATAAAATCCGTGCACGACTATCAAGAAATAATGAAAATTCTATGTGTTTGCTAATTGAGTCCTGAAATATGGTGCGGAATATCATTGAACATATTTGATTAACTGATAAGGCCAATTTCCACCTTGTCGCATCAGAGGCTCGGAAAACCCATGAATTATTGTTTAGAAGCTTCTCTATGCCCAACCAGTGTCTCTAGAACGTGGTTATTGGGGTCAAGCGTTGCCCATAGGAAGTAGTCGTAGGGCATTTAATCACAACATATTTATAGCCAGATGTGATCACTATTGATAAATGTTGATCCAACCTCATTTTCGATAAAATAAGGTTCAATAACCACATCGGACCATAAACTTCACTGTACAGACACAGATTGTGGATGGAGAGGTTTCTCAACAATTCATGGATTTGCGGAGCGACAATTTTACTCATTAACGTACCCACCATGGTGGACCAATTGGCCATATCAGTTTTTGATGATATCCCGCATCATATTTCAGAATTCTATCAGCAAAAACATAAACTTTCAGTATTTCTTGACAGACATGCATGGACCTCAAATATGAGTCCTTTATTTTGAAAGTGGTTTAAGTCCATTTTAGGTTCTGATAAAAATCTTGATTTTCTATCATGTTTTGGACATAAAGCCACAAGGAAAATTAATACCACTTAACAATATATTTTGAAAGAAATTAAACCCAAACTTTTAAATATCTCATATAAGAAAAAATGGACTTAAACCACTTTCAAAATAAACGACTCTTATACAGTTCCTGGGACAAAATGATATGATTCTATAATTGGCGAACGGGGTAAACTTTTGGCTGATATGATATTTTATTATTGACGGTCTATATTTTCTTTAAGTATGAAATTTATATTCCATAATTTATCTCAAAAAATTACACTTTGACTATGGGTATCAAATTCAGGCCTCTGATTGTAAAACTTTGTACTTCGCCATATAATAATATTCCGACATATTTTTTTTTTAATTTAAGATAACTTCTCTTGATTATAGATATAAAATAAATGAAGCATTAACGATTGTATTACAACCCCTGTTCTTCTCTTCTTTTCTGGCCCATAATATTTTGCAATTTGTTGCGTTTGTTGTGTGCCAAGCAAACAATCATTAGGTGGTTCGTAAAAAAAGGATAAAAGGCAATGAAGAAAGAAAATAAACGAAATCCAAAGCAAACATGCCAAATGGTTATACTCACTAACGACCGAGGGATAAGGAAAACGAGAGCGAGCAAAAAAGAAAAATAATACTAAAAAGTAATAGAAAGAAGAACAAAAATATCATATGATTTTATGAAGAGACTCGCACACACACACACACGCACTCACTCACATGCCTTTAACACACTAGGACACTTCAATACACGATGACATTTTATCTATTGTGTGTGTGAGTGTGTGTGTCGGTGTGTTTAGTATATAAATTTGTAATTGAGGATGTGTTGCTTCGAAAATAAAAATAAAAACGACTGCAGCAACAACAACAAACGATGAAAATGAACTTTAGTCAGGAGTGGTAACATCATCATACATTTTTTGTTTGAACTACCAAAGGACACAAAATAGCAATGGACGTGTTTCGAATTTTTTTGGAACACAACTAAATCTAAAATTTAGCCCAATATCTGTATAGGGGTGGTGGGTATATTGATGTGTGTGTGTGTGTTGTCAAATGTACATAAACCCCCTATAGATATGCTGAGGTGAAAAACAAAACAAATAAAATACCGAAAACCATTTGTTGTAGTTCTTTTTTTTCGTAACATAACAAATAATTGAGTTTAACACCAATACAAATAAACAAATACACTTGAAATGAAAAACAAAAATGTCTGTCGTCAGCACGTAACTTCTAATACAGTGGATCAATGGAATAGAGCAGAAATGAGAACCTCAATTTAGTTTGGGGTCTATATCTGAGTGCGATAATATTGATAAGGAATGTAAAATACTACATTACAGCTATTTTAGTTGAAAAATTTGCGCACTCTTTCCAAAATGAGGATCCCATTTTCAATAGCGAATATTCTAGGCTTATTAGCCATGCAAGCGTAAAATTTCGAAGCCATATTTGAGATATTGCAAGCTCTATCGTGATTTCAACAAATGGCAGACAGACATACCAACAGACATCGCTAAATCAACATAACTGATCAACTGATCAAGAATACACATACATACTCACTAACGACACATACAAGAATACACATACATACTCACTTTATTCAATGAATGCAAAAAATTCCGACATTTTAGAATAAGTTTAGACTTGTTCGAATTAGTCACCTTTGGCACGAATTATGGCCTTCAATGAAACCGTCAAACGCTGCCAGAATGTTGTTCTGCGGAATTTTGGTGATCGACACTTTGGTATTTTTTAGTGCTAACCTTGCTTTCCAAAATACTCCAGACACAATAGTCCAACGGATTGGTATCCGGAGATTTTGGTGGCCATTGTGCGCTGGAAATGAAGCGAGGAACCTCATTTTGTAACCATTCTTGGGTGTCGCGTGTTGAGTACGATAGTGCAGAGTCCTGTTGGAATGTCCAAGGTCTGCCGTCAAAATGTTTGTGTGCCCAAGGCTTCAATAAACACTCCCGAATATTTTCACGATAATATTCGACATTTATTCTGATGCCACGGTCGATTAATATGAGTGGAGAGCGTCCATCGGCTGTTATGGTGGCCCACACCATCACCTTGGCCGGCACTTGAGTTCTGGTGGCCAACCGAAGGAGCACATTTTCAGCTGACCTCTTTGGCAAGTAAACACAATTATTTTGTTTGTTTACAAACTGCTGGATAACGAATGTTTTCCCATTGGAGAAAACCGAATTCGGCAGTTCACCACTTTCGCAACACTGCTCACAACTCTCATATACATATTGATACTTTTATGTTTGGTCCACTGTGTTTAGGTTACAGGTCGTAAATGAGAATTGTCCAACGATTTTAGGTTTTGTTTTTTTTAGTTGTTGTATATATTTGTGTTCACTGGGGCTTTTATCTAATATTAAAGTTATGTATCTGCCTTGCTACCTATGCTGTTGACGATGGCACACATTTGGGGATGTGGCTAAATACTTGTTTCACAATGAACCTGTATATATGTATATATGTGTGTGCATGTGTTGGTGTGTCACGGAATGTGTCTACAATAAATTTCGTGTTTAAATGTGTTTGCCACTTCTTTGCCATGGGCTTTAAACAATGTGAGGATGCTATTGATACGAATCTTCTTTATTTGTATATATGGATATATAAAGTTTTGCCTGTGTTTGTTTTTGTAGTTGTGGTTGTTTTGCCCCTATAATCCCTTATTAGATACTCGTGTATAAGCCACAATCTGCCAGCAGTGTATTTTTGTCACCATTTTTTCCTCTCGCTTTGTGTATTTTATTTAAGTTGTTGTTTTTTTTTTTTCGTTTCCCTCATGTTTAATAATCTAAATATAGAATCAACATGAAAATCGAGTCAAGAACTTTTGTAAACTGAATGGAGGAGAAAATTAAAAAAAAGTCAGAAGTACAACAACGAACAGACAAAGCAAAGGATCACCATATATTTCTATAGGAAAGTTGTTTCATTACGGGATGATGATGATGGTGTATCGATAAGACACCATTTACATTAACATGCACAAATGTGTTTTGATAAACGATGTAATTCTCTTTTTGTCAACATCCTAAAAGTATGCTGTAGTATTTATTGTTATAACTATTCAACTTTAGAATTTTGCATAATAATTTCGAACATATAATAGTAGTTTCAAATGACTTCTTCAGGTGTATTTAAATAGATATTTCAAATTAAATATATTTTTATTTTAATTGATTTCGGATAAAGCCTATTAAAGTTACATTTGTCACATTTCCCATAACTCAAAATGGCCATTGAAATTCCCTGAAATATAATGCGTTGACTTTATTAAAATTCTTAGGAAACTGTATTTATATTCAAATGAAATCAGTGTGCTAAAAGTTTTTGTCCCACCCATTCAAATTGACCTGTTATTTCCACCATTTTGGTTTGTGCATGAATTCTGGTGAATTTTTACCTCATGGCTAGTAATTTGAGTTGATATTGCTAAATAGCCTGAGATAATTCACACCTGTAGTAATAGTTCTTCTGTATTTATTTTTGTTGTTTTTTTAATCTGCTGTTGGGGATATGCAGTAATGTGGGTATGTGAGTGAGTGTCATTGGGATTTATTTAAATATTTAAATTAATGTTGAAGTTAATTTTGCAACATCTCGAAATATTTGTCGGAAGTCCCATGTATTTTATTTATTTTTATTCAGAGCTAACTTTTATTATGCCGAATTTTTCTACCGATGCACCTATAATTTGGCATTTCGAGTTATCCACGAAGCATAGAAGACCTTCTGGCAGAACATTTCTCATATAAATCATGTTTTGAGATGCCGATTTTTTGTACCGATGAACCTATAATTTTGCATTTCGAGTTATTCACGGAGCATAGATGACCTTCTGGCAGAACATTTCCCATATAAATCCTGTTTTGAGATGGTCCCCTATTTTCTTTAAATCGACTGTTGGGGATATGCATTGTGATTTATTTGGAAAACTTCATTTAATATTGAATTTAACTTTACTGCACCTTGATATATTTTTCGGAGGTCTCATAAATTGTATATATTTTGTCTTCAGAGCTAACTTTTATAAAAATCTTCCCATCTTGGAGTATGCCCCCGCCTCTCTTTTGGATGCCCAAGCCTCATTTTCGAATCGAAGTTCCTCCTTATAGTCATATATTTTGGCATAACCTCCATCGAACTTGGAGGATGCTTTGTATTGGAAATTAGATTAGAGTCGGTGCCATATTACACTATTAGCCCATTTTCAATATTTCAGTTTAGGTTCAACCTTATATTCAATACGAAGTGGGTGTAATTTTTCATCGTCGAAATTGTTCAATAATCGTCGATGTTTGGGTATAGGCCCCAAGTTTTTGCCCGCCCCAGTTTTGGAATTTTTAATTATACACATTTGGTGTTTATATATTAAAACCTCTCAAGCTAGTTTTTAATAGTTCCCCCCATTTTAAGCGTATTAAAGGTGCTACCCGAATTTGTACACCCTACACAACTATGTTGTCAGGGTATTATAGTTTTGTGCAACCCCAAGAGTTTGTAACGCCGCAAAATATTGGTCATAGACCCACCTTTAAGTATACCGATCGTCATATCTTGGCTAGCTGAGTCGATCTAGACATGTGTGTCCGTCTGTCTGTCCATTAGAATTTGTAAACACGATACAGTTCACAGTTATGGACCAATGTGCACGAAACTTTGCATATAGGGTAGGTTCTGGCCAAAGAAGACGATTGTTTTTGGTAATGACCGGTTAATGTTAATGAAATGGACCAACAACTTTACGGTCGTCTGTTCGAAATTTTGCAACAGGAAGGGTATTTGGCCAAAAAATAGGCATGGTTATTTTGTTCAATATTTAGCCGGTAAACTAGACCCAGACTTTTGTGTGAAAAATTACAACATTTCTATTCTATTGTGAATATATTTACTCCTGAAGGACATATACCCGAGAAGTTTCGACGACAGTCGAAATATTGGAAAGCAAAAAACAGAAAACAAAATACTTACTTTACTTAGCTGGCTTGTGACAGAACTTTCGTTCCATAAGCCGAGCTTGAAAAAGATTTCCAGGCGTGTCGGTCTTTTGCGCAGTTTTTCCAATTTGAAAGACCCTGAGGCAGGGGCATCTTCATCCATTCTCACAACATGACCTAGCCAATGTAGTCGCTTCAGCTCGATACGTCTGACAATGCCGATGTCCAAGAATATAAGGTACAACGCAGATCGGCCCATAGATCTTCCGGAGAAATTTTCTCTCACACACTCCAAGAGCTACCTTAAAATACGGATTTTTTTAACCTAAAGCCGAAACAAATCCAACAAAAAAAAAAGAAAATGTTGCCACCAAAAATTTATAACTAAAACCAATTAGTTTGGAGAAATTTAAGAAATTTTCAAAATGCTAATCAAATTGACGATATTGATATATGCAGGGTTAGACAAATTTGAGTACCCAAATATACCCTCGTTTCCATATTATATTTGTAACATGAAAAAGGAAACGAGATAGACCCATAGTTCCTTTAGAGAATATGCATAGAATCAATACAAAAGTGTGTATAAGTCACCCATCTTTTAGCCGATTTTTTATTTAATTTTCTTCCCCGTAATATAATAAAACTTGTAAGGCTTGATATCATAATTTCATCGTACAGTCCGAAGAAAAATAAATTTGGTCTTTTTAAGCGTGTTTTTTCACATTTCAACCACTGTAACTCAGCCAATCCTTAACCGATTCACCAAATATATATCTTGTTTAAAGGAAAAATTCTACTCTTCGAAAGAAAAAAAAGAATAATATAAATCCGTTATAAAGTAAATATGTTATTCGCGTTTCAAATTGAAAATCTATGAGACCACGTTTTTCTCTACATTTACCATTAAAAAACTAATTTTCGAATTGGCCCAGAAAAACCAAAGGTATTTTCGTGTTCCAGGAACTCCAACTAAACAGAATTGGTACATTAAACGGCATATACATTAGAACTATTTACCGGGTTAACCTACTTTATGAGGATTTATTTGACATATATGCAAAGGAATTGACAATTGAAACCCACTGAGTTAACGATAAATGTAAACGTACTATTAGAACCCCCAAAAAATTTGTTTTGTTATTTTGTAGCACAGTGTATTTATTTGCCCTTTAATTCCTTTTTTTATTTATTTATTTTAATTTTTTCATCTTCCAAACCACTGTGCACTCATTGTCTATTTTTCCCCATACTCCTCTTATGTATCATCTTTTGAGTTATGTTTGGCGAACACGTAAAATAACATGTTAAGTTTTCATTGGTATAAGTTCTCAGGTGCTAAGAGCAAAATTGTGTAGCCTCCATATGTGTGACTGTGTGTGAGAGCGGTTTGTTTTGTTTTTCTTTTCTGTTTTTTGCATTAATGTTCGCATGTGGGGCTACTTCCGTTTCCCATTGAGTGTAATACAAAAGCTGTTTATTTTTGACATGGCTATGAATTTATGGTCTGTATGTATGTGTGCGCGTTTTTTGTTTTCTTCCTGTTGTTGTTGTTATTGTTCGATAAAAATGTACGTTGCTTCGTTCAACAACGTACGTGACAAAAACTAGCGCTTAGGATATTTTCATTTACTTTGGAACTTGAAATAAAAACCTTGCTGTTGGTGAGTGTGGAAGCTACACATGTGTTCGGTTCGGTTTATTTTGTTATTCTTCCAATTATTATCATGATACCCTTGCTATTATTTTGCTGTTGCCATTTCCACGAAGCTAAGAGCATGAATATCCTTTTTTGTTTTTTGGTTTGCTTTTCGGAAGTTCTAATAAAACTCCACTCTAGTCGTGTGGTGTATAACTACATGTGTTTGTATGTATGTGTGTTTTTGTGTGTGTTTATATCTATGAGTGATTTATGGCCACCATCTATCTACTAACAAACATAACGATTACCTTATGGTGTAAATGGCTCTCTTTAGGTGGCATAATAAATCTGTAAACTGATTAAAACTCCAACAACAAATTGGAAACTATACCACCCCGTGTCCCGTCTTTCGATAACTTTTCTTGCAAATTAATCAGATAAGCTTTAAGTAAATAACGATTTGCCATTAAAAGTCCAGCTGTTGGTTATTATCGACAATTTACGACGACTCAACTAGAACCCGCAACAACAACAACAACACATAAAACCATGCACCCTTTGGAAATAAATTGAAAGTAATTTATTTGAAATTTTTAATTATATTTGAGTACTACCCGCCTTTTTCGCACAAAACGAGAAAGAAATTTAATCTGCTTTGATGTTTATTTGTTTTTTTTTTCGTACTTTTGTTTTCAATTAACATCAACTTTCAGTGGAAATTGGACAACTCTGGTGTACGACCTGGTCGTCGAATTGCTAATTTAAAAGAACAGAGCGAAAGTTCAAAGAAAAAAATCTTTGTAATTTGTTGCAATTAGCCATTGTCAATAGTCAATGAAACGCACAAAAGAAAAAAATCAAGAACACACACACACTCATACACAGAGACATCCGTATTAAACAGTGATTACAGGGAGTGTCATTAAGCTTGAGGAAGGTATAACGGGGTTTTGATAAAAAGGAGAAATAAATAAAAAAATAGAAAAATTTTAAAGCGATCGGAACATTAATACGGGAAAAATTTTTATACCGAACTCCACATAAGGGTTGCTTTCAAAATTTCTTAAATTGTTCGGTCCCTTTATATGTGGACTATGTCATAGTAAATTGTATTCTACTACGTTCTTTATGCACTGAGAAAATTAAATACCAAATATATCCTCCATTCATCATGAGGTACACCTTCAAAATGACTAGATAGGAATCTACAGACCCTTAGAATGAAAAATTGGGCTAAAACTTTGAACATACCCAAAATGGCATAACTTTGTATGATTGTATGATCTGGAAAGAGGTCGGCTACCCACTAAAGAACCGGAATTCCAAATTACATTACCAATTTGTAATCCTCAAAATGCTAAAATTGTGGATACCGTTATGTGGGCGCTATACATTTAAATTTTTTAATAGAATGATTTGCAACCAACAATTTAAAACTAAAGACAACAATAACAACAACATAAAGACAGTTTGGTTAAAGGCGTTTAAGAAATCCTCAACATTTCCAAAAATTTGGAAATAATTTAATAGGGGATACCCAAATATAAAATTACAGCCAATTTGATTGAAAACATTCCCGAAATACTCAAAATACTTAATAATGACGGGTACTATTATATGGGAGACACCAAATTGCCAAATATTTGGGGGGCAATACCCAACATACGCAATTGCAAAACCGAAACGAATCCACTTCTATTGGTCCTTTGAAAAAATATTATTAAAAAAAAATCCATTTCTATTGGCCCCTTAAAAATAAATTTTATTTAAAAGATCCACTACCTTTGTTGCCTTACAAATATTATTTAAAAAAACACGACTTTTGGTCCTATGAAAAAATATTATTCAAAAAATCCACGCCTTCTGCCTTTAAACATATATTATTTAAAAAATCCACGGCTTCTGGTCTTTTGAAAAAAAAATTATTCCAAAAAAATCCACCCCTTTTGGTCTTTTTAAAAAATATTATTTGAAAAAGGATCAAAGTCCATTGAATTTTTTATCATCTTCCTTTGAAAAAAATATGTAAAAAATCTACTCCTTTTGGTCCTTAAAAAAATAATTTAAAAAAATCCAGGCTTTTTGATCTTTAGAATATTTTAATCCACTTCTGTTCTTTTTTCCCTTGGAAATAAATATTATTTAAAAAAATCCGCCTTTGAAAATAATATTTAAAAAATCTAATCCTTTTGGTCCTTTAAAAAAATAATTTAAAAAATCCACGCTTTTTGGACTTTCGAATTTTTTTATGCACTTCTGTGGATAAAACATATTATTCCTTTGAAAACATATTATTTAAAAAAAAAAGACCAAAGTCCTTTGAATTTTCTTTTCTTCTTCTTTAACCATTTTGTCCTTTGAAAAAAAAAAATATTTAAAAAATCTACTCCTTTTGGTTTTTAAAAAAATTAATTTAAAAAATCCAAAGTTCTTTGAATTTTTTTAATCAAATTCTTTTCTTCCTCCTTTTCCCATTTTTCCTTTGAAACATATTTAAAAAATCTACTCCTTTTGGTCCGTTAAAAAAATGATTGAAAAATCCACGCCTTTTGGCCTTTGGAATTTTTTTAATCCAATTCTGTTCTTCCGTGGAAAAATATTATTTAGAACAGTCCAAGCCATTTGGTGCTTAGAAAAATCTTTTTAATAAAATCTACGACTTTTGGTGCTTAGAAAAATCTTTTTATTAAAAAAAACACAAGATTTTGGTGCTTAAAAAATCTTTTTATTTAAAAAAATCCACGATTTTGGTGGTTAAAAAAATCTTTTTATTTAAAAAAATGCACGACTTATGGTGCTTATAAAATCATTTTATTTAAAAAAATTCACGACTTTTGGTGCTTAGAAAAATCTTTTTATTTTTATGGTCCTTTGAAGAAATATTATTTAAAAAATCCACGCCTTTTGGCCCTTTAAAAAAAATATTACCTTAAAATTCAGGCCTTTTAATCCTTTGGAAAAATATTATTTAAAAATCCATGCCTTTGGTTCTTTGAAAAAACATTACATAAAAAATTCACACCTTATTTTCCAGAATGGCCCTTGATCGAAAATATGCGATTTTTTTAAAAGATAATTTTCCTGGGTCCACCATTTTTTAATTTTTTTAAATTTAATAATCCTTGTCCATACCAGAGTCAGATATGTACCCTTTCTAATTGCGTTAGAATTTAGAGAATCGGATATTCCAGTGATCGGCATTCTTTAATTACAAAAAACAAGAAATATTACTTAAAATAATGAAGAAATATTTGAAGAAATATTACTTAAAAATTCATGACTTTTACACCTTTGGAGAAATATTATTTAAAAATCCGTGCGTTTGGTTCTTTGAAAAAAAATTACTTAAAAAATTTACACCTTATTTTCCAGAATGGCTTTTGATCGAAAATATGCGATTTTTTCAAAAGCTAAATTTCCTGGGTCCACCATTTTTCTAATTTTCGATCGAATTTAATAATCCTTGTCCATACCAGAATCAGATATGTACCCTTTCTAATTGCGGTAGAGAATCGGATACTCCAATGATCGGCAGTCATCGCCGTCGCCGTCTAAAAGAAGGATTTTTCTTTTAATTACAAAAAACAACATTTTATCATGCAAAATTAGTAGTCTTTACCATAATGTATGCTCATTTGCCACTCGGTTGAAAATTGTCGAAATTTATTGTAAATATTGTAAATATTCGATTTATCAGAACAGGTAGGGATCATTTGCGAAGTCCCCTATTTACTTTGACCCAAGGTTGGTCATAACTTTTAATCTGTCTACAAGTACGTCCAGCAAAACCACTCGAAGTGTCGTAATTTTGACCATTCAAGTCCAAATTATGAAGCGGAACTAATTTTTTACTAGATTCTATCAACATTAACTTATCCGGAAAAAATGCGGTGAGGGGGAAATTCACATATTCACATTGAGCACAAGGTCATCAATCTTGGGCAGATGACACGAAATTTTGCCAATAATTTCACAAGCCTTCAAACGTCAAATTGAGTAGAGGTTTTGGAAAAAAATATCATTCCCCAATGAATAAATATTTAAAATTTTCACGTCACAAACCACAGTTTCGAAGTAATTGCTACGCCAGTTTTAATTGTATATTTGTCTTTTAAACATGTGTGTGTTTCTAGTGGATATTTTATAAATTCTATTTATTTTAGATTTGTTGGAATTTTTTCTTTTGTCTTCAAATACAAAAGACGAACGAAGAACTATCTTAATTACTTTTAACAAATTCGTTTTGTTTGTGCTTTGTGCCATTAACCATCTTTGTTGGCGAAGGAAAGTAAGCTGAATAAAAAGGAAGCTGTTGTTTAGGTTCTATCTCTCTCCCTCTCGCCTCTCTTTCTGCGTCTTATAGAAGAAAATTTGAAATCTTATCCATGAAAGTGTATAACTGTAATGGTGGTGGCTAACGATGTGTTTTAATTTCAACAATCCTCATTACGGCCCGACACACAGCCAACGACCAACAGCAGGATAAATGCTAAATTCCCAGAGTTTTTGTTATTTCCGCTTCAGCTATGCATTACTAATGAATAACTCGAGAGGAAAACAATGCAACTTCCCACAATTTTTCATTAGTATTTTTCTTAGCAGAATGGAATAATTTTTCGTTTTTTTTTTATTCTAGAAAAATCCCTTGCGATTATGGCCAATGGCTTAATTGTCATAAATATTTTAATTAGTTGCGTAAAATGATTCGGATGGTAAACAGTCTCCTGGGCGTATACATATTGGTAATCTTGTTATAACTTATACGCCTTAATGTTTTACATTTTTAATAAGTTTTTTTTTTTAAATGTTGATTGGCTTTGGTAAAATTATTAATATAAGAATTTAATGGATGGTAATTTTAATGTGCGGGAGGTACCAAAAGGAATTGACAGATGAATGCCATATTCAGACTTGGTCTATATTTGGTAAAAGTATTGCGAAGTGCCAAGTTGATATTTTTCAGTGATTTCGCCATAATTATTTCTGTCTCTATCTCTCTATAATTTTTCGCCCTACTAAACAAAAAAAATCCGTCCTTCCCCACTTTTCTCGTATTTTATTAAATGCCAATGCATCTAATATTGTGTTGAGAATCTTGCATTCCTTATGGCCAATAATTATTGCTGCTACTGCACACAGAATACCATTAAGAGGAGTTTTTTTTATTAGAAAAATATTCAATAGCGTAGTCGAAAATAAATGTCGCAATGGCAATAATAAAACTCTTGAAATGCAATAAACGCATAATACGTTTCATGTTTATTTTGTATGAGTGTGTGTGTGTGTGAGTATGCTTTGAAAATTCATTTGAAAATTCACAGTGCAGACCAGTACCAGTTCGGCAACTGAAAAAGTTTTCGTACGACTAATAATAATGAAAAACCACAAAGAGATTTTTTGTTTGCTTTGTGTCTAGAGAGGAAACCCATAAATAAATGCTATAAATTACAACAAAATGAGGGGAAGCAGCAATACTTGTACATCCAAAAAATATATATGTTTATATATACGTTGAATGGAAATACTTAAAATAAATTCGTTTCAATAAGTACCATTCAGCGAAATTTTCACATAACAACCATGTTTGTAATACACAGAACTATGTACCTGTTTGCTGGCAGCAGGACTTAAATATTGGTTGCTATAAATCTTAAAACTAAACAAAATACAGTTGAATACATTAACAGATTTCCATTTATTTATTTTGAGCTATATACATATTTAAATCGCCACATTGTGAAATATTATTCTCAACTCAGTTTATGTGTATGTATTAATGTTCCTTTACGAAAACGGAGGGAATATAAAATAAAACAATGAAATGCCATGACTTAGCTCACCTGGATTTTTTCTGCCTTAACATAAAGGAATTTAATAATTCACGCACACACACTCATACCACAATTTTCCATACACGTTTAACGGAATTTCCCATGAAGAAAGCGAGAATGAAATTAGATACGTACAAATAATTTTTTTTACCGCATGTCAGAATACAAGGATAATCAATATTGAAAATAATACAATTTAATTTTAATATCGGTCGGGGAAAAGCAGGGCAAAAATAAAGTTTATCCCATTTTTATGATTATTAAATAACAAAATCAAAAATAATAATTATAATTAAATTTCGTTTGAAATCTTTATGACGTATAAGTACTGATATGTTTCAAATTCAATAAATAATCATACGTATGAATGCCCATATATTATTTAAAAAATCCACGCCCTTTTGGTCCTTTGGAAAAATTTTATTTCTAAAAAATCCTCGCCTTTTGGTCCTTTGGAAAAATTTTATCTAAAAAATCCTCGCCTTT
Source organism: Musca vetustissima (assembly GCF_032173495.1). Lineage (NCBI taxonomy): Eukaryota > Metazoa > Arthropoda > Insecta > Diptera > Muscidae > Musca > Musca vetustissima. The sequence continues at coordinate 31,829 of NW_026876873.1, read as the reverse complement.
TGGTCCTTTGGAAAAATTGTCTTTAAAAATCCACGCCTTTTGGTCCTTTGGAAAAATTTTATTTAAAAAATTAATGCCTTTTATTTATTTTATTTTTATTTAAAAAATCCATGCTTTTTGGTCCTTTGGAAAAATTGTATATACAAAATCCATGCCTTTTGGTCCTTTGGAAAAATTGTATATACAAAATCCATGCCTTTTGGTCCTTTGGAAAAGTTGTATATATAAAATCCAAGCCTTTTAGTTCTTTGGAAAAATTTTATGTTGGTCCTTTGGAAAAATTGCATATAAAAAATCCAAGCTTTTGGTCCTTTGATTTTTTTTTTCATCCACGCCTTTTGGTACTTGGAAAACATTTTATTTAAAAAATCCACTCCTTTTGGTACTTGGAAAAAATTTTATTTAAAAAATCCACTCCTTTTGGTACTTGGAAAAAATTTTATTTAAAAAATCCACGCCTTTTGGTACTTGGAAAAAATTTTATTTAAAAAATCCACGCCTTTTGGAACTTGGGAAAAATTTTATTTAAAAAATCCACGCCGGTTGGCCCTTTGAACAAATATAATTTGAAAAATATAGATCTATCCAAAAATTATATTTAAAAAATCCACGCCCTTTGGTCCTTTGAAAAATTTTAACCTACATGTCAATTGGGTACTGAAAACTAAAAAAAAATCAATAATTTAATATTTCATAATATACAATCCATATGCGTTATAACAAAGTTTTATATATATATATATATATATATATAAATTTATATAAATATTATATTGTTGAAGTCTTGATTGGTTAAGTGCTGATTGTTAAATCCCCAACTGCTAACAGAAAATCAAATAGTTTAAATAAAAAGAACTGACTTCCAACACTTATGCTAAAGTGAGTAAATAAAAATAGAGGTCACAATAGGAAAGGCAGCTGCAGTCGTCATGCATGCACCCTTCCAGCATGTGAAAAATTTGCATATTCTGTCACATTATCACCATCACCACCACCAACACCACAATCCTTCACATCATCACCAGCGAACATTTGACTTCATATTTCCATACTTGAGTTTTACTCTTGCCATCATGGAAATATTCATTTGACATTTACTTGGTCGATTGTCATTGGCATTTATGTGCATATGTATGTGTGTGTGCGTTTCTATTCTATATATGAGCTAAAGTGACTGGCTGGTTGTCATCACATCATTTCAAGTTATCATCCAGGATTATTTACCCCAATTGTTATTTTTATTTCCAATCTCTTCTTATTGGCTTTATGTGCAAATGGAAACAGTAATAACAATAGCAAAAAAAAAAATTGCATATGTATGGTTTATACATATATAGTCTGATGCTACTACTACCACTGTTTCTACTGTTATTTTACCCTTTTCCCTGCCTTTTTTTCTGTGCAATTTACCATAATATTTGTTTTTGTCCATGCCACTCATTTTGATTTTTGTTGTCGCTATGTTAGGGGTTTGAAATTAATATTGGAGACAGAGATTTTTCCACATTATTTACATTTGTCTTGCCTTTTTTTATTATGGTGAAGGGAGCCAAAAAAATGCTCACTTTATTGCAATATGGTGTCAATGATTTTTTAATGTGTGGGAAATGTGATGTGACAAATTGTTAACTATTTGAAATAATTCCAATTGAATATATATAAATACAAAAATTAAATTCGGGAAGGTTGTATAAAAAACGCAATACAAAAAAATAAATATAAAAATATTTTATCACCCGAAATGTAAAATTACAGCAAGGATCTTCAAGAAGCCAAAAATATGCAGGGTATTTTCGAAGGTCATTTATCTTCTGTTTGAGTATTTTGTTATATTTGTTTTATTTTATTATTATTATATTATTTTCTTTTTGGAATTCAATTCAATAGTTCATATACTGCTATTTATGTGTGTATGCGTTATTTCCCTCTTACCCATGACGCAATATTGTCAATGGGATTTTATATTAAATTCTTGACATTGCAATATTATTCTGTTATGCCCTTTCAACTTTACATGCCAATGTTCAAAAGAACTGTTTTTGTTATATTTTATCGACATTTATTGCGAAATATGTACGATTTGTCAAAAATTTTATTGATATTAAAATCATACATATTTTTTTATTGGAATTTAAATCACAATAAAAAAAAAACATTTTATATTTACATATTAAAATAACAACATTTCTATTAAATGGCGCATTTTCAATACGAATTGGAAAATAAATACAAAGAAGTATATTTTTAGCGTTGGGACAGACATCATTCGTTTACAAAAAGGCAAATATTTTTTTACAAATAAAAAAGTCTAACAAGTAAAAATGTAATATAAATAAAAACGAAATAAGTAATATAACGTTATAGATATTATATATAAATATATATATATATATATATATATATTAGGTTGGGGAAAAAGAAATCCATTATTTTTATATGAACTACAGGACTTTTTTAACTTGCTCTCTATTTGCAAAAAAAAATTAGTAGTCGATTTTCACAATTCTCCCTAGATACCAATTTTTTATCATTAAACGCAATTTTCAATCCAAGATAAATACTGTACTGTATGACGGATGCATTAAAACTTCCCAACCAAGCACCCGAAGTTTCTGGCGAGTCACTGTAGATGTGTGTGGCCTAAAGTTGTCCTGGTGGAACACGACACCTCTCCTGTTGGACAATTCGGGCCGTTTCTGGTCAATTGCTATCTTCAAACGGTCCAGTTGTTGACAGCAGAGATAAAAAATTTATCGTTTGACCATATCGAAACAAATCATAGTAAATAATCCCAGTCCCGCCAAATACATAGCAGAACCTTTCTGACCTTTAATCCTGGCTTGCCTGTGATCCATTTCTCATCTCCAGTCACCATCCGTTTGAGAAAAGGGTCTATATCATTTCGTTTGGTCAAGGCTTCGCAGATAGAAATTCGATCCATCCTATCCAACTCATAGCAAATAATCCCCTTCCAGTCCCACGAAATACATAGCAGAACCTTCCTGACCGTTAATCCTGATTTGCCTGTGATCCATTTCTCATCTCCAGTCACCATCCGTTTGAGAAAAGGGTCTATCACATTCCGTTTGGCCAAGGCTTCGCAGATGGAAATTCGATCCATCCAATTTTTTCTGTTAATTCATGTGGCACCCAAATATCGAGCTTATTTTTAGCGGGACCAGAGACAAAACGTTAAAAAAACGTTTTCCTCATCTTAAAATTCGTTAGGGAAATTGAGGAGCTATTCACCAAAGTTCACCCGTGACCATATTCTAATTAAATCTAGGTTTGGTAAAAATATAATGTGCAATATATCGTCGAATCAGATATATCTGCTGATTATAGGTTCTAGGATTTTAGGCAGCAAAATTTAGTCCAAAATTTAATTTTGCTAAATTTTGTTTTCTTTGTCAGCAATGACGTGTTACATCATTAGTTATTGCCACAAGTTCGTATGATCAATATGAAATACACATCGAAGTTATGCGCTATTAACCCTAAGGTTTTCTTTAGAAACACACAGCCTTTTATACAAACCCCAATTACAGATTTACACACACATTATCATATTCACCGAACTTGACAACCGCTGATTTTTTCCTCTGCCGAAAACTGAAGACACCAATTGAGGGGGGATAAAAGAAAAATCGAAACAGATCATGTTGGCTTAGCAAAAAGGGCGTTTCAAAAGTATTACGATTATTCGATCAACTCTGGCATAATATTATTACATGGTATGCGGATTCACTTTCTTTCTGATTAGATCTTCAATGAAAGAGAATAGTTAGTTGTTCAAAAATATTTTTATTTTCCAATATAATCTCCTTAAAATTTCATACACTTAGTCCAACGTTTTTCTAGCAATTCTATCCCTGTGATTAAAAAAGTTTTCCTAAAGGTCTTCAAAATAGTGGTTTACAACTGTACCCTTCACCACTCTGCGGTACAGGGTATTATGTATTTGTGCATATGTTTGTAACAGGCAAAAGGAATCGAGATGGACCCATATTTCCTTTTAAGAATAAGCATAGAATCATTTTCTGAGTCGATTTATGCATCTGTCCGTCTGTCCGTGCGTCCGTCCGTCTGTACAGGTTCAGATTTAGATATAGCTCCCATATATATAGTTTCGACCAATTTTAGGTAATTTGGGCACCAAACTCGCAAATTGAGACAAAATTTTGCACAGCGTACTAGATTAGATCCAGTTTGATGTGTGTGAAGTTTTGTGGAAATCGGTTCAGATTTAGATATAGCTCCCATATACAGTTTCGTCCGATTTTATGTAAATGGTGCACCCAAATTCCAATATTTTTCCGACTGAGACAAGTTTCTGCACAGCGTATTAAATTAAGTCCAGTTTGATGTATGCGAAGTTTTAGATATAGCTCCCATATATAGTTTCGTCCGATTTTATGTAAATGGTGCACCAAAATTCCAATATTTTTCCGATTGAGACACAATTTTGCACAGCGTACTGAATTAAGACCTGATTGATGTATGTGAAGTTTTGTGAAAATCGGTTCAGATTTGGATAGAACTCCCAAATATAGCTTCGTTCGATTTTTGGTAAATGGTGCACCGAGGAGCCTACGTCAGTTCCATATATACACGAGATAAAATTGTGGACAGCGTTCTGTGCTGCCGCATACCAAACGGTATATGTCACGCTTGCTCAATTAGGCCCAGATTTACATATAGCTGCACATACATTATTTTGCTCGATTTCATACAAATGGTACACAAAGAATCCGATTGACATACAATTTTTCGTAGATTTCAGAATGGTATGTGCATGGGTTTTTAATTGATTCAAATATCTATGTAGATCAAATATTTAGTTTCGCCCCATTCCATTTCAATGGTCCTCTAAAGATTATATGTCTGTTCTATCTACAGGATATTGTATATATCAGCATCTCCTAGTGAAGGGTATCATATAGTCCGACTTTTGAACTTTTATTTCCTTTTCAATCGAAAAATTAGAAATGCGTGCTTTCATTGCAAAAAAATATGCGGATGAAGGAGTTGCCAGATCAAAATAAAATTTAACATGTGTTCATAACAGATATGGAAGTTTCCAAAACACTTAACTGTTTTCTGTTAATACCGCCCTTTTGTGCTAGACTAAGAAGTTTCCGAACTGCCCTCGTATTGCTAACATTTTGTTTGTTATTGTAAAAACAACAAAACAAACCATTGAAATTATTGTAAAATAAACAATATCGATAATTATTAAAAACGTACAGAATATGCCTACCGACCTCATATGCCGTTGAACGATTTTTAACACATTTTCTAAGCAAATGGCAAATTCCACCCTTCTGTAGTGGAAAATTTAAGGATTTAAGACACGCTTTCCAAGTTTGAGTTTGTTGTAAACTGAAAAAAATGCATTGGAATTGCCTGTAAATAAGGGTATTTGGCACCAAGAGGGGTATAAATATATCTCACCACTTTTCCCAAACATTGGAAGTTCGAGCCACACTTTTCAAAGTGTGTTTTGAAATGCCAGTAAATGTTAGTCAGTCAGGCCTAGCTGAACCTAAATCTTTTTTTATTTGTTTTACTTTATTTCTCCACAAAACTCCATTATTTTAACAATATTTATCTTCCCCCCTGCAAAAAAAAATAGCTTTTGCTGTTATATTTGCTCAGCAACTGTTGAATTTCGTATTCAAAAAAGGGACAACAATAACAGACACACATGGTGTTATACCAAATCCAATATCATGATTGTGGCAATATAAAAGAAAAAAACAAAAAACGAACTATAATACTCAAAAAGAGTTGATGACAATTTTTTTTTTTTTTTTTGTCACTGCGAACCGTATTGCATTGAATACCGGCTGGAATGTTCAGAAAAAAATCGATCAATAGTTGAGAATGAATAAAATATTTATATTTGCTGATAGCATTATTGATGGCAGTTACCTGATTTTGTGCGTATGTTACTGTTTTCCTCCTGCTTTGTTAACTCAATATTCATATTTTGTGTGTGTACGACATATTTACACAAACATGTCAATCACAGCAGTCAGGCAATAAAACCGTTTGTATTATTTCAAAAAGAATTGAAATTGAGTACATTATTTTTTAACTGTTTGTAGTTGGATTGCAATGAATATTATATATCCTACACAACTAGCTTGGACGGCAAAATCTCTTTATGGGGCAGAAATATTTTATATATAGTTTCTATTATCGCTGAAAAAAATATATATGTGTGTATGTATAGAAGATAGCTAAGTAGGTTTCCCATATGTTAAATGGCCTTCGGGAGGCATGAGAGAAGTACAGGACCAATTATAAGGTATTCTATGTAGAGAAGATTCAAAAGACCTTGTAAAGGTTTTCTAGGAACTTCTTTTTCGTCAATATCAACGCAAAGCTAAAAAGTTTTTTCTATACAACGAAACCCTCTAAGAAGGTCGTCTATATAAAAAAAGGCTGCTGAAGAATGAACAACCTGTGTAGGATCCATTATATTTAGAAGGCCTCCAAGTGTTCAATGTATAGAAGATGTCTGCAAAACAGATCTCTCAGAGATATCCTTAACAAAGTGAAAGTAATTTTCAAATGTCAGAGACTGTGCTGTGTGACGAGACTACTGTGAGGAAAGCATTGTTATTATAACACAAATTGTTTTATAATCGGTTTAAGAAAAATCGGGAACGTGTCAATGATGAAACTCGTCCGAATCTCTTCTATGTAGAAACAAATATCCATATGAAGACTTCAATCTTAGGAAGAGGCTCTTCGGTGTACAGACGACCTATATAGGATCCTTTATATTGAAGAGGCCCCTAAGGACGTGAGAGCCCCGGACCTCTCAGAAATCCTCCTGTGTATAGAAGATCCTTAAAAAATCGAATGTCATTTTCAAATTCCGTTGACGCATCTGCAATTTTTTACAGTGGAAAAATTAAAAATGCCTGCTTTCATTGCATAAAATTACGGATACGTCTGTTTCTATATGAAGGAGTTGCCAGATCAAAACAAAATTTAACATGTTTTCATAACAGAGATGGAAGATTTCAAAACACTTTACTTTTCTCTGTTTCTTTCCGAACTGCCCTCGTATACACGTCCTGATTGCCCTATTCTATATACAAAAAGCCCATAGAAAATATCTTCTATGTACAAACAAAACCGCAGAAGGTCTTCTATGTCAGTAAGACTCTCTTTTAGGGTCATTTATATTTATAGGATCCCTAAGAATATATATGCGATGTATAAAATACCGTAATATAAAGCTGGACTCTCAAAGATCCATCTGTCGAAAAGATAACCCTAACCAGTAAGGAAAGTAGTAAAGTCGGATACCCTTAACAACTTGGGGTATATCCAACAGATGGAATCCTAACAGACGTCGCATTTTTGAAGGACCATTAACATGAAATTAAACATGCCATTCTGCAAATTTTGGTCAGTAATTATTTGTAATTAAATTTAAAGCAAAATATCGAAATCTAAACCGATTTCATCGAAACTTGTCACATGTTAGGTTACACTTATTTAAGTATGTTTTTTTTGCATTCCAAATTTCGTGCAAATGGAAGGATATATGGGGACTTTGGTGCACCATTTACCTAAAATCGGACGAAACTGAACTGATTTTTCCGAATTTCAAAAGGATTCGCCCTTGGGCCAAATAAGTGAACTGTGCCAAATTTCATCCAAATCGGATCACAAATGCGACCTGTAATATATGGACGGACGGACAGACGGACATGCATAAATCGACTCAGAAAGTGATTCTATGCATATCCTCAAAAGGAACCATGTGTCTATCTCGTTTCCTTTTGCCTGTTACAAACATATGCAAAAAAAGACATAATACCCTGTACCACAGTGTGGTGAAGGGTATAAAAATGTGGCCTATAACCGTTATGTTAACATTTCGTTGAATGTTACTCTGTGAAAATCTACTATCAGCAGGTTTTATTATTTTTATTGCGAGTTACCAAAGAGAGTGGAACGATGTGTCTCATCTTCGGACTTGGATCGAACCGGACATTCAATTCTCTTGATACTGGATTAACAAATAAAAAAAAATGTTGACACTGGGTTGGACGTACAAGAGGGAGTATACCGACTTATCGGACTTGTGACAAAACATTTGTTCCATAAGCCAAGCTTAAAAAAGATTTCCATGCACATCGGTTTTGTGCGCAGCTCTTCCAATTTGAAAGACCATTTATCGGATTCGTGACATTTCTCGTGACAACCTGACATAGCCATCGTAGTCGCTGCAGCTCGATACGTCTGACAATGCCGATGTCCGACAATGATTGTACAACTCATGGTTTGTCGGACATCGACATTGTCAGACATATCGACCATGAGTTGTACAAGATATTGTCGGACATTGACATTGTCAGACATTCGATGGCGATATTCACCACTGATGCAGATCGGCCCATTGATCTTTGGGAGATTTTTTCTCTCAAACCGTTCAAGAGCGAGTGTGAGTTTGGCCTGCAGAGAGGTGGCTTTCTTTTGTTACTCAGACCATAGTAGCATCTGTTGGCCAATACTATTTTCCTCCGGATTTCAAAGATCATGTTATTGGTTTTGTTTATGTTTATATAAAATCGTTCACCACCACCAAGCTAAAGTTTTCAAGTTCCACAGTTGATCATAATCTAAGCATGCTAAAAATATTACGTTGTTCAAAGTTTCGATAAAAAACATATTCCGTTCGGTCAAGATCTTCCTCATTTTTTTAACATGGTTTGTAGTAAAAAATAGACAATTTTCCAAAAAAAATTCCAAGGTTTGCTATTTTGTTGATTTGTGAGCGAAGTCAGTAATCCTAGTTCGTACGAGAGGCAGAATTTTTGCATGCCGATGTTCCATTGAGGAGTTATTATGTCCGCCATCAAAAATAAGGTCAACAAAACAAATTTGTTAATTAGTTTTCTTTTCCTTTAAATCATCAAATATATATATCGGCAAAGTTACAAACCTTAAAAAGTTTGGTATTGATTTACCAGCCCATTGAAAACCTTGAAAATTTAAAATCGGAATGGGGGGTTCCCTTAAATGAGATATATACTACATTACTTTTCAAAATGTTAACCCTTTGTAGGGGAGATACTAGAAAGTGTGGGCTAACAAGTCCCATCTGTCAGTATTATACGACAGTTATAATATTAGGTTTTGCATAGTTTGGTTCAAATCTAGAAGTCCATTCGTATGATATTACAAAATAATTTTTCAGAAACCACATCATTCCGTGGAAACCTCCAAATAGAAGACCCCTAAGAAGTTGTTCTAACTTAAGTAGTAACTACCCTCTATTTATATGAGTCCTATAGGACATTTTGTTAATCCATTAAGAATATCTTTTGCATATACTCCGTGAAATGACACGCAGTAATAATCCATTACAAAATTATTTAAACAGATTTTCGCATTTCGCCAACTCCAGCTTTAGCATACGGATCTGAATCTGAATGCTTTTAGAAGTTTCCCATTATTTAAGCATTTGATTTGTCAACTGTCATTCTCGTAGTCCTTAACGTTGTGCTCATCGTTATTGTTTTTGTATTCGTTTGTGTCTTTTCATTCTTCTTCTTTTTTTTTTTTTTTGATTCTCCGACATAATCCTTATTATTGCTGGATTGTTGGAATAAAGTGATGTTGATGTTTACGTTTCATATCCTTGTGGTTGTACAATGGCCATGGCTATAGGAGTCTACTCTGATTTTCATTGGGCTAGGAACCCATCTCGTTGATTCGTTCGTTACTACCATGTGACATTTTTTGTTATTTGAGGGGCTTTTTGTTTGTTTTATTTTTTCTTCTTCTTTTTTCTATGGCATTTCAGATGTCAGTTGGGGGGGGGTAATACAATGTGTGTCTTATTGTTATTTCCATATATTTGAACATGTTGTTTGTGTGTTTGTTTTATATTTGCATTCCTTGGGGTAAAATTCATAGATGTATGCATTTTTATCGTTATAAATCTATGGAGTTTTTTTTTAGTATATGAATAAGAGTTGCCAGATTTAGAGCTTTTTTTTCGTGGTGGTGCCATAAATAGTATATGGTTTGCTTTTTTATCAGCTTTTATGTTTATTTCTGAAACGAATGCAAAAAAATATATTGGACTTTTTGCTGACTGAAATGAAAATCTAATTTTGAATTCAAATTATCTATGGCATAATTCCCCTGGTCATGGGAAATGGGTTTTTACTTGAATTATTTTTTGTTTGTTTTGTATGAGTAAACAACAAGATGGCAACCCTTGGGGAGCGTTAACTATTTGTGTGTATGCACATATGCATATTTAAGTGTACAGTTGTAAGTTCCATTTCAGCTTGACTTTTACTTGTCTGCTTATTTTGCCCTTTATGTCACTTACATGTCGTAATTTAAAAGTTAAAATTTTTTCAAAAAAAATGTAAGCTATTTGGAAAGACTGACATTACGTTAAGTATTAGATTTTTTTGTTTACCATATTTTAAATATAAACATAAAATGCAGGTATTCTCAAAATAAAACCAGTAAGGAAAGTAGTAAAGTCGGACTGGGCCGACTATATGATACCCTTCACCACTATGTGTATATTAAACAGGACTATTAGCATGAAATTGGATGAAATAAATAAAATATGTGATATTTGTCTAAATGTGAATTTACCTAGATCTATCCATAAAGAATGTAAATCGACTTCAAACAAATATAAACAGGTCATCCGTTGGGCTATGTCTGTACTTCTAGAAAACGCAACTAAATAATTTTATGCTCAATTTTGTACGATGTGCGAACTTTGATGTCAATCTGACTAACATGAGGAGTTTGATGCCCAATTTACATGAAATGGGGCGAAAATATATATGGAAGGTCTATCCAAATATTAAGCGATTTCAAACCAACTTGTCACAGGTTAGGTTATGCTAATTTCAGATCGTTTTGTTCCTGTTGGTTCCTTGGTGCGTCAATTACTTAAAATCAATCTATAATAAAAGGGAGCTATATCTATCTAAATCTGGACCGATTTTCACGAAACTTGGCAGACATCATTCTAGACCTAAATGATTAGGCTGTACCAAATTTCGTGCAAATCGAAAGATATATAGGGACTTTGGGGCACCATTTACATGAAATCGGACGAAACTATATATGGGAGATATATCCAAATCAGGACCGATTTTCATGAAACTTGGCAGACATCATTCTAGGCTCAATTAAGTACGTTATGCCAAATTTCGCGCAAATCGAAGGATATATAGGGACTTTGGTGAACCATTTACATGAAATCGGACGAAACTATATATGGGACCTATATCTAAATCTGGACTGATTTTCTCGAAAGTTGGCAGACATCATTCTTGGCTCAATTCAGTACGTTATGCCAAATTTCGTGCAAATCGAAAGATATATAGGGACTTTGGGGGAAACTTGGCAGACATCATTCTACATGAAATGTACCAAATTTCGGCAAATCGAAACTATATATGGATATATCGGTAAAATATATATATGGGAGCTATATCTAAATCTGAACCGATTTTTCCCAATTTCAATAGGGTTCGTCCTTGGGCCGAATAAGTGACCTATGCCAAATTTCATCCAATTCGGATAATAAATGCGACCTGTACTTTGTTTACAATTTAACATGGACAGACATACAGCGCGAATTTTTTAAAGAATATTTTTTTTGGGGATTAAAATAGGCGTGGATTTTTTAAAGAATATTTTTTAGGGACTGAAAGACTCGGGAATTTTTTAAAGAATATTTTTACTAAAAGAAGCGGGGATTTTTTAAAAAATATTTTTTAGGGACTAAAAGAATCGTGGATTTTCAAAAAAAAAAGACGTGTATATTTTAAAGAATAGTTTTTTAATCAAGGGACCAAGACAAGACATGGATTTTTTTTCAAATAATAGTTTTTTTAAAGAGACCTAGAAAAGGCATTGATTGGATGGAAACCTTCCTCGCAGAATAATTTATAATCGCCCCGCTCCGTTTTTGATGGTTTATTATGCGTATTATCTATATCATCCATATAAAGGACCTATCCTATTTTAGGTATTATCATCCTTCGTATTTTCGACGTGACTTTAATAGGGATTCTGGTTTATTGCCGTGTGAACAACTTCGTGGTAGAATATTTCAAATACAGGTTAATGTTTTGACATTTACCCCGTATTATGTATTTTGACGTTTTTATTATGCGAAGTGGCTGCAATTTTGCATTACGGATTATTAATGGGTAGAAACATTTTCGCAGAAAATTGTCAATATAAATCCTTGTGTTGACATAGCCCCCATCTGTAGGTTCCGCCCAGTTTTGGCATGTTAAAGAATCTGGCCAAATATTCCTTACTCTGTAATTTGGCTAGCATTTTCTTCTCAGAGGATAAAAAAACAATGGTATAGCTCTGGACCGATTTCAGGCACACTATAGCCTATCGATACAATTTGTGTAGTTTTTGTTTTAATTTTAAATACCTGATATTTGCCTTGTGTATTATATGTATATAAAATATGTATTTATATTACTATTTGAGCTTATTAATTAATTTCTCATTCCATTATTTCTTCTTCTTCTTATCATTACAGTCCTCAGTATTGATTAAAACTGAAAATGATGGTCTCACACAATCGGCTACCAGCAGTGCTGGAACTGCTGGCGGTATTGTAACTTCATCATCCACTATGTCTGCAACATCCACCGCTTCCAATTCAGCAGCTGCTGTTGCTGCTGCGGCCAATGCTGCTATGGCGGCTGCCGCCGCTGCTGCATCTGCAGCAACCTCAAGCCAAAGTCAAACCATAAATGGTTCAACAACACCGAATAATACAACAGCTACCGCAGGCGGTACGGTAACAGAGACCTCGAATAGTAATACCAACAACAACAACAATAATAATACAACTAACAATAGTAACAATAACACTAACAACAACAGCAACACAAATGGCAGCAGTAGTAACACAACGAATGGCTTAGCTTCAGCCACATCTCCCAATGGCGGCGTAGAGTCATCATTAACATCCGTACAACAACAAATGATTGCCATAAGTCAACAGCAGCAACAACAACATCAAATGATGGCATCTACCGGTGCCCCATCAATTGCTGCTACATCGGTTACAGCCACCTCAGCTGCTACCGGTCTATTGCCAGCTGTAATGTCAACACCACCCACCGGTTCTGGTTTGGTTCATAATTCCGCATTGATGGCAGGCGGAGGTGGTGTTGCTGGTGGCATGCCATCGGCAAGTACAGCTCAGGTTATAGCAAATTTAAATGCTGCCGCAGCCGCCGCTGCTGCTGCTGCCATGCCGAATGTATCGTCGGCCGGTACAAATTTGTCATCAGCTCTAGTCCCCTTCCAGCAACAACAGCAACAACAACAAAATACCGTATCCACCGCCGCTGCACAAACATCCACCACAGCTTTAACCACAACATCCACCGATGCCAAAAATACACCGAAACGTTTACATGTCTCCAATATACCGTTCCGTTTTCGTGATCCCGATCTAAGAGCCATGTTTGGGGTGAGTATTTACGATACGACAAGAGATTTGTTCGAAAACAAAATGCAATAATGTGTGTACCAACATGACGTACACCAACAATTCAAAATTTTCGATTGAAAAAAAAAATCTTAACAAAATATTAAATTTACAACTTGGGCCAAGAAAATTGTACAAATTCTATATTTTTTGAACTTCGTACTAGTAGGGCACCAAAAGTACCAGGCAGGACTATATACTATAGAACATCGTTGTCTAAAATTGTTGTTATACCCTCCACTATATTGGGGAGTGGCAACTCCCACTGTACCCATGGTACCTTCAAAATTTCGTTATTTTGCGGAGTTTGGGCACTAATCTCCAACCAAAATGGCAATAATTTTATATTTTGGATTCTCATTGGGTAGCAAATCTTTCTACAAATATGGATCGACATTGGTCCAATTATTGAGGTAGCCCCATAGAGCGGTACCTTCCAAATGTACATGTTTTGGGGTAATTTGAACGCGATTTTAATACAATTGTCTGTAATTATATACTTTGGGTTCTTATTGAGTGTCAAATGAACCCATACAAAATTTTCCAATATATGCCCTCGTGGTTTCAATATGACATAGCACCCTTATAATAGTGCTGATCGATTTCCCGTATTTGGAATATGCACCGTATGGTGGAGGATATAAAAATTTAGGCTGACCGAATTTGAGAGTCTGTAGTTTGATATTTCTGTTTCTCCTGGATGTAATTTATCACGATATTACTTTTGCATTATAGTCCCAATGGATATTTGGCTTAGCACCCATATAATAGTCCTCATCAATTTTAGGTATTTTGAATACGCATCACATGGTGCAGGGTATAAAAATTTCGGCCGGCCGAATTTTGTTGGTCTGTAGTGTGATATTTTGTTTTCTGCTCTCAAACAACTGTCTATGTTTACTGTTGTAATTCTATTTGTTTTCATCTAATAAATATTTTCTTTTTAATTTTTTTTCTATTTTTTATGTGTCTATGTCTATTCCTGTGTCTGCGCTATGTTCTCCCGCTGCTGCCAAATATTATTGTTGCTGCTGCATTTCGGCCTGTTAATAATGCTCGAAAATTTGGCGGTGCTGTTCTCCTCTTCATTTCTGTGAAACATGAATGGAAAAATATCGCTTTTTTATTTTGTATTCTATATGTCATTCTTTGTGTCTGGTAATGCCTGTCGTCGCCTGCACTGCACCGCCACACCATATTGTATGTACGGATATCATTCCCTTGGACACTTTCATTGGCTTTGTTTACCACCATTTGACGTTGCGATGTGGCGTAAATTTTTGGCTGCTATTTCGTCGTTTGGGGTTTTTTGTCATTCTCTCTAACTTTTTTTTGGATGGCCTGTAGCAATTTGGCGCTATTTTGGATGTGGAAATTATATTCAATGAACGTGGCAGTAAGGTAAGTTTTTCGTTTTATGCAAAAAAAAAAAATAAAACAATCAAATAATTTTGTTGCGCAAAAAAAAGGAATACCAACAAAAAGAAAAAGTTTTTCCATCGCCAAGCATATGAAAATTAATGAGTCTGTTGTTTTTTATCTCCAGCTCAGTTTCAAATTGTTTTTTTTTATGATGTCCACAAAAAAGTTTGTACACCCAAAGAGATTGTAGATAGTGATTTAATTTTTAAATAGTATGGATAATTGTCGGAAGGTGCCAACAATTTGTTGGAAAATTGAAAATGATTGCAGTTTTCTTGTTTCACTAACAAAAACAGGATGCAACTTGTAAAACGAACTGTTTAAAAATGTTAAATATTCAAACGGAACGGTATTAAAACACGTGCTACTGAAATTTATTTTAAATATAAAAAAATAGTTTTTCATACTTTGATACTTATGTTCAATTAAAAAATAAATTGGTTTCTACTAATGGTCTGTTCCAATACTTTTTTAATAGTAAATCTATTAAATGGGAAACATTTCAAAATTGCTCTCAGAGTACAAAATAATTTGAAAAGTTCGGAAACGCAAATCTAGTAATTGGCATATTTACTAGATTGGATGGCAATACTTCAAAATCAACATAACAGCCAATCAGAAGTAGGCATTCCGGTTTACCATTTACCAAATTTCTCGAGTAAAAAGTTTACAAAGAGAACGCCATTTTGTTTTGTGCTCTCTTAAATTTGAGTCAATGTTTTACCAGTTTTGTGGGTTGTGGAACGGTTTTCGAGTAAAAAGTTGCAAAACATGTAAAATGAGTAGAATTTTTTAGGTTCTGGAACGGAACTTAAATTAGCACAGGGTTGCGTACACTATTGCAATTAATACTTTTTATTATTAATCTGATATGATTTTTATACCCTCCACCATAGTATGGAGGGTATAATAATTTTGCTTTCCGTTTGTAACGCATCGAAATAATCATTTCCGACCCTATGAAGTATATGTATATATTCTTGATCAGCGTACAATTCTATGACGATATAGCCATGTCCGTCTGTCTGTCTGTCTGCCCGCCTGTCTGTTGTAATCACTCTAGCGTCTAAACGAATTGAGATAGACCGCCAAAATTTTGCATAGAGTCGTCTTTTGTGTGTGTCGGTCCACGTTTAGCCATATCTCCCATGTAAGGGTACCCTCCAATGTTCGGTATTTTGGGGTTCTTGAGCGCGTTTTTCAACCGGATTCGCTGAAATTTGCTACATTGGGTTCTTATGAGGTACTAAATCTCTCCACAAAAAATTATGAATATAGGTCCATTTTTTCGGATAGCCCCCATATAAGGGTACCCCCAATTTTCGGTATTTTTGGGGTTCGTGAGCGTGTTTTTCAGCCGAATTCGCTGAAATATGGTATTTTGTAGTCGTATTATTAATATTCGCCCCATTTTTGGCGTAACCCCCTTTTAATATTTAAATAGTTATCTGATTTGTTCTGCATTTTGGGTTTGGTTCTAAGACTCTGTTGTAATCATTTCACCTACGGATGATAGAACGCAAGGTTCGATAATGTACTATATATGAACTATAGCCCGGATTTAGACCTTGGCCTAGCCCCAGTGTGGGACATACCAGAAGGAGTGGACCGATATTTCCCATCTTCGAGCTTGAACAAAGTTTTAAATAATAATAATATGATAGGCAAAGTTTGGATGAAATCAAAATTTTATGAAATGGATTTGGTACAAAAAACGTAGGGTCTAGAACCAATATTTGGGCAAGGCACATTTTCACTGTATCATTAGCGATAAGGCAGAGGGTATAAATATTCATTAAAAATTGCTGAAATTTGTATTTAGTGTACATTATGGTTTACATAATCAGTTTGTAGAAAGGTCACTTTTTGGTATGTTCCCTTTATTTTCATTTCAAGTACCTGTCAGTATATATATGGTGGAGGGTATTTAAAGTTCAGCCCGGCCGAACTTAACGCTTTTTCACTTGTTATTTTTCATTTTTGTTTTTTTTTTACCTCCAACTCAATTTGGATTTTTTTAATGTTGTCCACAAGAGTGATTTAATTTTTAAATAAAATTAAACAAAACCAGGATGGTATTAAAGCATGTGTGATAAAGGCAAAAGGCGTGAATCTCTGTTCATTCTTTTGTGACTGGTCTATTTTTTGATAAAATATGTTCTGTACTATTCGAACAGTCGATTTGGTATAATAAATGTCAACATGAATCGAAATTTCCTCGCATACTGCAAACATATTCCGGCCTTCTTTTTATGTTTTTATTTCAAATATTTGTTTATTTTAAGAAGTATTTATTGTTTTCTACTAATTCTTCAATAAAGGCTATACAAAGTGCAGTATATATAAGTGTTCTGAATTAAAAATTTTTTATAAATACTTCAAACGAATCGATGGCTGATCAAAAAATGTTTGCCGTAGAAAATGTTTTAACTACGTGATCACCACTGTATGTTCAATTTTATAATAAATTATTTTCCACTAAATTAGCACAGGGTTGCGTATACATAACGACGTGTATTATACGCACTATTGAAATTATTACTTTTGTAAAAAACTGTTTAGAAATAATAAATATTTAAACGGTAATTTAAAGCAGGTCAGAATATTCTACAAAGTAGTCTCTCAGAATAGTCTCGCAAATCAGCCTAGACGCTTAAAATCTTAAAAAATAAATAAAATTAATTTTAATACCTATCTTATCCGAGTTTGTACCAATTTTTCCCTGCCAGATGTCGTTTTAGAACAATGGTACCTAAAAGACAAAAATATTCTCCATGAAATGTTAGTATAAGTCACTGAGCAGGAGAAATCTGTGTATATATAATATATTTACTGAATATGAAGGCTTGACTTTGGGGAAAAAAATTAATATTTTTAGCAATTTTATTTCTTGTTTTTTACCATTTAAAAAAAAATGGATGGAAGCAACATGACACTTGATATAAGTTTCAAACGAAACTATATATTTAAATACAATATTTTTTTTTTAATTTACAGTCTAATATTGACTATTATTTATTATTAGAATTATTTATTAAAAAAATATGTTCTAAACATAAATATCAGTTAAAAGATAATGACAACTGATATAAAATTGTAATTATCTAGAAGAAATTAGCCATTTACAAGATTAAAAAGTTAGTTTTTGTCATGTTTGGGTTCAAATCGTATACACACTTTAAATTAGTACAGGGTTGCGTATACATAGTGACAATTATTATACGCACTAATGTTCTTTAAATTATGTTTCTCTAATTTGTAAGCAACCAAATGCTTACATTTTTTTATAAAATTCTGATAAAAACTAGCTTCCCATTATAAATTTTAGAAAAAAAAATATTTTTTTCTACTTTATACCATGTTACAAAGTTTTGGGACAATATTGCTTTGCTCATTGGGTTCCTTATAGATAAACATGTCTGCAGAAAAACGTAGATACCTGAAAGTGTCAAATTTTATTCTTAAAGGAAAGAACAGGCCATAAATAAAAATGTTTTTATGTGCAAAAAAAGGTTCTTTGGGACTATCGCTATTTCCTAATGTATGTATGTAAAATTAGCTCATTACCCTTATTCCCGCATTCAAAAAATCTTTTTTCCCTAACTTCAAATGTGTAGATAACGAAAGGGATATAACTTCAATTCATTTAAATTGAACTTAAAAACTATAATATAATTTTATGGCATTTAAAATCACCCACCCCGTACCTCATCGCAGTAGATTTCCAACAAATATTATCTATACAATTCTTAGCTTTTTTAATTGCTTCATGTCACACTCTTACAGACTAATGGCAAAAAGGATAGATAGACAAAAAGTTCCACTCGAATGCTCAACATTATAATAATAATTTGATTCGGAAATTTGCATCTTCATTTTCCCCCACTCGCCTCCTTGCAAGTTTGTTTTAATAACCCATTGTATATTGTCCTTATAGTTTCCTATTTTAATGGCACCCCAAAGACATTTATTTTTCAATGTGGTTGCTGGGTTTTATTATTTAGCAAAAGGACAATATTCAACACAATTTGTTTATATCTGTTTAAATATATTTACAATTGTGGTATGTCTCCGAATGATATCACCATATGTTTTAAAATTAAAAATCTTGGTATCGTTTGTGGCTGTTCGTTGTTGTGTCAGACATATGTCAGCCATTGTGGAAATGGAAGAATATGGTTATTTTAAAGCAATGAGGATACCATGGCAACTAATTGTAGCAACAATTCAGAACCCAGACCATTGTCATTTTATTCATAAACAACTAGATTTTGGGAAAAACCCCAAAAACAGTTTCTTTCAATGGGTATAATTAACAAAGAAAGGTCCATATGGCTTTTATTTGAAAAATATAAGGAAAGGACTTTGGGTTTATAGAAATTTTTAGTAATGCAAACAAAAACAAAACAAGAAATATTAAATAATAATTTATATATTTTTTTAATTTTATTGAATGGAAGCAAAAAATAAAGGAAATAGCTTCAAATTTTCGAATAAGTTTAGATTTGTACGAATTGGTCACCATTGGCACGAATTATGGCCTTCAAACGGCCACGCTGCCCGAATGTTGTTCTGCGGTATTTTGACCAATTCTCGGCGAAGCGCTTGCTTGAGGTGATTGACACTTTTGGTATTTTTTAGTGCCAACCTTGCTGTCCAAAATACTCCATACACAATAGTCCAACGGATTGGTATCCGGAGATTTTGGTGGCCATGGTGCACTGAAATTGAAGCGGGGTACCTCATTTTGTAACCATTCTTGGGTGGTGCGTGCTGAGTCCTTTTGGAATGTCCAAGGTCTGCGGCCAAATTGTTTGCGTGCCCAAGGCTTTTATAAACCCTCCAGAATATTTTCGGGATAATACTCTGCATTTACTCTGATGCCACTGTCGATTAATACGAACGGAAAGCGACCCTCGGCTGTTATTGCGGCCCACACCATCACCATGGCCGGCGCTTGAGTTCTGGTGGCCAACCGAAGGTGCACATTTTCACATTTTATTTTATTTGTTTACAAACTGCTGGACAACCAAATCCGCAGTTCACAACCAAATTCGGCGGTTCAACATTTTCGGTCATGCGAAGGAACTCTTTAACTCTTTTGAGTCTATTTTCTTTCTGTTGCAGTGTAAGATCTTGCACTTTTTGGAATTTCAATGGCTTTACTCCGAGCTCATTTTTCAATATATGCCGAATGGAATATTGCGATATGTTCAGCTCACGATCAAGTTGCTTCTTTACTTTTCAAACAATTTCTGCTGATGTTGCTGCTGTTTTCTTCCGACCACTACCTTGACGTAGGGCTACGCTACCAGTATCACGGTAACGAGCGATGTTACGAGACACAAACGATTTATTCACATTCAAGTGCTGGAGTGCACTTGACGCTTAAATTTTATCACGAATAACTTTTTTTGTGGAAAATGCTCCCAAAAATGGTTTTGTACGCTTGTAAACAATATAATGAACTGTCACTGGAATAATTTTAACAGTTTGCAGTTTTTTCATCTCACCCTGTATAACCCTCATCTTTATCTCTAATGAGGGATATACACTTTGTTGCGATAAAAAAAAATTGTATCTCATTGAAAGATTCGTTTCAGACCCCATGTGGAATTTGAAACAAACTCCTTTCAGATTGTTTTGAGTCCGTCCGAACATCCGTGTGACTTGCTGGTGCACATGATAACTGCCGAAGGGAGTAACCGATTTCATTCAATCTTTCATAATAGTCAAAATAATCCAAATTTTTATTAAAATTAATTTTATAAAATAATTCGAATGAAGGGTTCGAATTGAATCTAAATAAGCATAATATAAGCAAGCCTATATAATGATTGAAGACGTCGGGGCTTAGCCATTTCAACTCTTCCTTTTGGGTCAAAATATTGGAAAATTTGTAAATCACAATACCCCACATAGATCAAATCAATTATTTCTCGTAGCTCCTCAACAAAGTGTCAACATTTTGAAAAAAAAAAAATTAAATTTCTTATGAATTTTAAAAATTCATATTATGTTTACAAAACCCAAATCGAGAGGGAAGATGGGGCCCACCGGTCCACTACTACTGTACCTCCCCCACAAAGGTTCAAAATAAAAAAAAAAAACTTGTCAATTTCATATGAAGCGGATGTTCGAGTCATTGATTTAGTAAAAAATGTATACACACCTAATATATACCGAATGACGAATCCTATATGGTCTAAATCTACCACATCTTAATATTTATATATCTATCGACCGACACTTTTTTAATTGGTTTGTTTTTCTTTATCTCTCCTGTTTTACATGTTTTACTATTTCAATATTCCCAAGAATTATCCTCTCTACCTCGTTATTTATACATCCTTTAAGCTCATAAAGTAATTTATACAATTGTAATGAGCAACCATACACACACAAACATAACATATCAACCATAATGCTCTTGTCTGCTTCGATACACTGTCAATGTGGGGGGAGGGGGTTAAAAAAAACGAGGTGATTTTTCTCTTAACTATGTTAACGCAAAAGCTTCTCCATTGGAAAATGCTTTGGAAACAGTAGCAAGTGGAGTATTTATAGAACAGCCATCAAGGAACTAAATCAATTTCCGTTCTAGACGCTTTAAAGTGAATCTCTATACAAGCTTTTGATAGGATTTACCGCAAAAGAGAAAACAACGGAAGCATAAATACGTATTTCGAAAAAAACCAAGTCAAGAAAGTATCAAGTTACTTGTAACCGAGTGCAAATAGGAGGTGTGTTTCAATGTTCTTTTCCACCGTCATGGGAAACTCTCTGGAAGGTACTGCTTTATATGTTTATACCCATAATTCAGTTAAAGCAATGGCTGGCAATGCCACCACCACCCCATTTTTCAACTATCACCAAAGCTATGTGAATATCCATTACAAACTCTTGTTATTATAGAAAATACGAAACTCTTTAACAAGAGGATGATGCCAAGAAAATTGAAAAAAAAAACGGAGAGGAAAAACTCCTTCGCCACAAAGGCCAGAAGTAATGGCGTTTTGCCTTTTTATAATAGCACTTTGCAAAAATAGAAAAAAAAGAACAAAATAACAGAGAAAAAGAGCAACATTACACAGATTTACATTCATGAATCTCATCCAGCCCTTATGGAAAGTACTGCCGCCGCACATAGTCGTTTACTATTGCTTTCTTACAAAGCAAAGATTTGTAATAGAAATAGAAAAATGAAGAAACGTAAAAGGAATCGTTTAAATTTAAAAAAGTTTAAAAGCAATAATACAACAACAACAAGTACCACAAACTATATCAACAGGAAATTGAAAATAAATCACAGGATATTACAGTGTTGTTGGTTTTGGCTTTGTTTATTTGTATTTGTGTGTGTGTGTGCATAATCGAATATTCTTATTGCATTATTTTCTATTTACGTTATCAAAGAAGATGCACAGTATATTATGAAGAAGAAGCGAGAAATGGGATTAGGAATTGAATTATGTTTCAAGGAGGTTTTCATTTAATCAAGTGACAGAAATTAAAAAAAAAGGTGAATTCTATTTTATCCCTACATACGAGGGCAGTTCGAAAAGTGTTAAAAAAGACAAATCCGCAATTTTTTACAATGGAAAAATTAGAAATGGAAAAATTAAAAATCATTGTAAAAAAATCGTATGCGTCTTTTTTGAACACCTGATTCTCTATGAAGGAGTTGCCAGATCGAAACAAAATGGAAGTTTCTAAAACACTTAACTGTTTTTTGTTTATACCGCGCTATTTGTATTAGGCAAAAAACTTTCCAAACTGCCCTCCTAAGGATGTTATAAAATTGTGTGATGCCAAAAGTTCGTAACGCCACGAAATATTGGTTGTAATATTGTCAACCAGTCATCAAGTCTCGAAGTACACGCCTCAGTTATGGACCATTCGTCAAAAAAAATAGACATGTGGGTCCGGTGTAACACCTATTGTTTTAAGCTAATGAACAGTTAATATATAATTTAATAATAATTTAATATAAAATATTTACAATATTTGATCAACTACACAAAAAACCTTTTTGTCAGTTATTCTGGTCTCCCTGTGTGGTCTCAGTCATGACCAGAACATCACATGGCGAAAGGCATGTGACAAAAAAAAACCATGGTGGATTTAATGATTGTTGGTCAACATTCAGCAGATCAAGTGGACCTACACTTTTGTGTGAAACATTACAACAAATTCATTATCGAAGAGTGAATTTCTAATTTTTGCTATTTTTTCCCATTGGATAGCAAATCCCTACCAAAAATTATCGATGTACTTTTAGGATAGCCCCGTTATGATGCTACCTTCCCATTATTCCGTATTTAAGGGAGTTTGAGCACGATTTTTAACTGAATTGGATATACGTTTATATTTTGATTGGTTCACTTTATAAGGTACCCCCATTATTCGGTATTTTTGTGGACTTTGACAACTTTTTTAAACAGATTGGCACTTTTAGTTCCCATTGTGTAGCAAATCTCCTTACCAAAAAATATCGATATCGGTCTACTCTGTAGAATAAAGTCTCCATATAGCAACACCTCCATAATTCGATATTTTCCGCACGTTTTAGCCGAATTGACTCTAATTTGGATCTCATTGGGCGTCATATCTTCCTACCGAAAATTTACCATGGCATTCGGCCCGAGGGAATTTGAAGTTTTTCTTGTTTTATATTTTACTGCGTACTTCTGGGAGCAATATTCTTTCTACCAGCCTTATTATATATTAAATGTGTATATTTCGGTTTCTTCGGTTCTTCATATAGAACGACGTTTCCCTTTTATTTTCAATAGATTTTTCAATCGATAGGTGTCCTAAATAATCTTCAATCTTCACAATAAAATGCCCTTCAAACATAATTGTATATAGGAATGATTTTAAGCTGAAAATGTAAATATATTTCGCGAATCTAGAAATTGTGTTTAATTTCTATTTAAGCCCTACTTTCTCACTCACATTGCCAAACAGGTTTGTGTGTTATTTTATAAGTTCCGTGTATGTGTGTGTGTGTTTTTTTTTTAAGAAATCCGATTCCAATGTTAATGCTATTTCTTACAATGTACAAATAAGTAGCCAAAAAAAAAAGAAAGCTGGTTAGTCATTAGCTTTGCTATATGCGATGTACGCTATACGAAATAATTGTTACGTTACTGGCTGACTGACTGACTGACTGACAGATGTTTAACCTCTTATTCCGAGAACGGGATGCTGCTTTTCACATTTTTAAGCCGTTGAGTGTTTACTTTAACAAATTGCATTTGCCAGGTTGCTGGCGATACTATGAGTGTGCGTGCGTGTGTGTGTGGGATGATACAGGTTTCAAATAAGCTTCCTTACGCTGTTATGGTGATGAACGGCAAAAAGGTATACAAGGCTTGGATGTGAAATAGAACAAATTATGTTTAAAAAGATGCGTTTTTTTTTTGGTTTTTTCATTTTGTGATATATTCACGAAGTAAAACATCTGCCAGCTATGCCATTTTGAGTGCATCTTTTTTATGAAAAATGTACGTTTTTTTATTTCCTTAAAGCCTCCATAATTCTCTACAATTCAAAAAGTGACTTTCCAGAAATTTTTCTGATATTTGAACACTGTGCCACCTTCTTACCTCCAACTTACTAGTATCGTCCTGTTTTAGTCCAACAACATTTTGAATTTGGCCTGACATTCGTTTTGCTTCATTATGCAAATGCCACTTGACAGTTGCAAACACAAAAAATAAGCAAATACACTACACAAATAACAAATACAATTTGTTTGGTAAATAATTTATAAATAATGCAATTTTGCTGTTCAACAAATGCCCTACTCAACAAATTCAGTTTGAAATGTTGGGTAAATATTCATCAGTGGTTGGTCGTCATCGTCGTCATCAGTGTTATAAAAACAAAAAGGAACAAATTTAATAAATTATGCCATGGTGTATACAGTTAGGCGCTGCGTTTATGCAAAACAAAAAAAAAATATTTCCACTTTAAAGTAAATTTTCACCGAGAAAAAATTTTTATTGGAAAAACTACCATTTTTATACCCATACAACTTTGTTGTCAGGATATTATAATTTTGCTACTGTGCACATTTTGTCCTCAACTTATATAGAAAATGGCATAATTTGAATAAAAATTAGAATTTGTATACCCTACACAACTATGTTGCAGGGTATTATAGCTTTGTGCATCCCCAAAAGTTTGTAACGCCGCGAAATATTGGTCCTAGACCCACCTTTAAGTATACCGATCGTCATATCTCGACTAGCTGAGTCGATGTAGACATGTGTCCGTCCGTCCGTCTGTCCGTCCGTCTGCCCATTATAATTTGTAAACACGATACAGGCCACAGTTATGGACCAATCTTCACGAAATTTTGCATGTAAGACGGGTTCTGGCCAATGAAGACCCCAATTGTTTTTGGTAAAGATCAGATAATATTTAGAGGATGAAATGGACCAAATACTTAATTTTTGTCGGTTTTTCTGGTCGCTCCAGAGGCCGAAATTATGGCCCGAACATCGTGAATTTTTACATGGGGAAGGGGATCAGGTCAAAGAATAAGCATGTCTGTTTTGACAAAGATTAGTCAATATTTAGCGGGTCAAATGGACCCTAACATTTGTGTGAAAAATGACAAAATTTGTATTATATAGCGTATATATTTACTCCTGAAGGAAATGGAACCGAGAAGTTGGTAGTATATCCAGTTGAGAAGTTGATAGTATATCAATTATATTTTCGTATGTTCTCGGATGTGGGAGTTACACATAAATATTTACAGGTGCTTACGTATTCACATATTATTTAGTAACCCATTATAACACTAGCGGGCGGAAATATAACGCTGATCGATTTGATGGGGTTCCAGTTATGGTCAAGGACAACGCCTATACTCTTTGGTGATGGTCAGATACAACTTTTGGGATGAAGTGGACCGAAAAGTTATTTTTTGTGTGTTTTTTTTTTTATTCGATCTATAGGCTACAATTAGAAGACAAACATCACAATACAACCCACGGTGAAGGGAGTATGGAAAAGTAATTAGAAGGGATGAACAGAATATCGGTAATATTCAAAAAATATTTCAGTGTAAGGAAGAGGTGTTGTTGATCTCTAATCGGGCATGAGGGTGCAACTACCACGAAATATTACCCAGACTCGGAATAAACTTCTTTAGAATATTAGAACTCCGTCGTAGTTGTGTAGGGTATTGTATGGTCGGCCCCGTCCGAATATACTGCTCCGCTCACTGATTTTCCATGTGTGTTGTCCATTATAAGGTCTTAACATATGAAAAAATAGCTATTTACTGGATGTGTATTAAAAATAACCTGTAAAAAACATTTATTTATCTATGGGCAACATTGGCTAACAAAGGGTTAATATTTAAATGCCATTGATCTTAATTCTTATTGGAATTTATTCCAGCATTTTGTTCGTTCATTCCTTTATTTGCTTATATACAATTTTAAGTTTTATTTTCTTCTTCATCTTCCTCCTCTTTTTTGATTCGCGCATTAAATGAAAACCACCGTACATTTTTATCCGTTGTTAACGTATTTCGTTTATTGCATTTTTATAGTTTCCGTTTTAATTGTGTTGCTGTTTTTTTCTCTTTTTTTCTTTTTCTTCTTCTTTTCTTATTTACATCCCTGGTATATATTTACATCCTCTAGTTGTTTACAATGTTGCCAATACCTTTGTTTATTGTTATTCAGTATTAACAATATTCAGCGGTGCATTTTTTTAGTTTTCTCTTTCTACTCCTTTTTGTTTCCTTTTGTGTGAAATTTTTATATTTCTGAAATTATTACAAAAAGGAATGAGCAATGGAAATATTTATATAATAATTAAAGCTTTTATTAAATTAATTGAAATTAAACTGAATATTAAGGATATACGAAGTTGTAGCAAATTACATCTATTTCGATGAGATGAAGAAACTGCAACCAACTTCAGACTGTCATTACTAAGCTTTTAAAATTATTCCAGTGACAGCTCAGCATTTTTGTGACAATTTTCAAAAAAAAAAAGTTATTCTTGTTATAGTGTGATTTCTTTACATTTTGGCTATCGTTTGAATACTCCAGTATTTAAATGCGAATAAATCTCGTCTCTTACCATCGCCCGTTACCGTGTTACCGGTAACGTAGTCCGACGTCACGGAAGTGGAAGAAAGAAAACAGCGACATCAGCAGAAATGGTTCTAAAAGTAAAGAAACGACTTGATCGAAAACCGCATCGCAGTGGCCAAAAATGGCTTGTGAGCTGAAAATATCGCAATGTTACATTCGGCAAATATTGAAAAATGAGCTTGGGGTTAAGCCATTGAAATTCTAAAAAGTCCAAGAACTTACACCGCAACAGAAAGAAAATAGACTCAAAAGATCTAAAGAGTTGCTTCGCTTGGGCGAAAGTGGAGAACTGCCGAATTTGATTTTCTCCGATGAGAAAACATTCCTTGTCCAGCAGTTTGAAAACAAACAAAATGATCGTTTTTACTTGCCATAGAGGTCAGCTGAAAATGTGTACCTATGGTTGGCCACCAGAACCCAAGCGCCGGCCATGGTAATGGTATGGGCCGCCATAACAGTCGACGGTCGCTCTCCGCTCGTATTAATCGTCAGAATAAATGCCGAATATTATCCCGAAAATATTCTGGAGGGTGTATTAAAATTTTGGGCACGCAAACATTTTGGCCGCAGACCTTGGACATTCCAATAGGACTCAGAACCATTGCGCTCAGCACTCGCCACACAAGAATGGTTACAAAATGGGGTTTCTCGCTTAATTTCCTACGCAATGGCCACCAAAATCTCCGGATACCAATCCGTTGAACTATTGTGTCTGGAGGGGGGTCGAAAATGGTATTGGGCTGTTTTTCTTTTTATGTAGTTCGATATTCTTACGAGATTTATGTATTGCGAAATGCTATGGTTCCCTTCGCTGAGGAAAATGCACAGCTGTTTTGGGTGTTTCAAAGATTGATTGTGGCAGTCAAAAATCAGGATTTTATAATGGCCAGCACAATCCCCAGATCTTTACCCAATAAGAAAATTTTTGGTGTATCATAAATAGCAAAATCAAAAGAGTTTCGCAACAAACATGGCATACCCAAGGATCAAATTGAGCATTTAATTGATTCAATGCATCGTACGTGCGCTGCCGTAATCAAAATAATGACAAATAGCTGAATTTACATATTAGGTTAGGGGAAAAGAAATTGTTTTTTTTTTTTTTTTTTGTAATTGGTTTAAAACTGTATTATGGTCGATTTTTAGCTCCTGGGCGATGTTACAACTGTTAACATGGCGGTCAACTTCAATCATTTCTCCGATATAATCGACACTTTCGACGACCGCCATACCTTTGCGAGGTGCATCTTCAACATCAAAAATTCCTGAACGGAATCTACGAAACCAAAATTGCACATAATCGGCTGTTACGGTAGCGGAACCATAAACACCATTCACAATTTTAGCCGCTTGGATAGCATTTTTGCCTTTGTCAATGAAAAATCTGTAAAATGTACCGAATTTTCTCTTTGTTCACTTCCATTTTTAACATTCTGTAACTCACAACTGAATGCAGCAAACAAAAAAAAGCAAGATAATTTGTTTTACTGCGAAATGTCACGCTTTCAACGAGAATATCAGTACCGCCATCTGCCGGAAAAACAATGGATTTCGTTTTCTCCAAACTAATATTTATAAGAAAAATACTCAAAGTTGCTTTAGTTTTCACCAGGCAAAAATTGGGTCAAATTACTTTTCCATGTAATATTTTTTTTCAAAATAAATTTTTGCGTTTATACTTTTTTTCTATTTATAAAAAATCTTTCACCATAATTTTATTTTTTAAAAATGTTACCGTTACATTTATTCAGTTTGCAATTTTAGTTGCTTTAGTTTTGACCACCAGTGTGTATCTTGACGCCGAATTATAGGTGTAACATTGTAACTCCACTCAACAATTTCTATCCAATGCTGCATTTTATTTTTGAACTTTCTTCCCTGGCTCAAGCCAAGTCAATTATATATGCATATACAATTACATTGCATTGTGTGAATAACAATTCGGAATCGTGGTTTCCTTTCACTTTTTCTTGCGTTTTGTCCTGTGTATCCTTTTACGCAAACGAAACCAAAAAAAGTACAAAAGTTTTGTTTCGAAAACCACCAGATGATTTTTTTCCACTTGAATTTGCATTTTAACAGACTTTTCTATGTGGAGTTTCGAGTTTTTTTGTTGTTTTTTTTGATGATGGTGTTAATTTGAATTTATATTCACTTTTCAAGAGAACAAAAAAGCACACGCACACACACACAAAATAATATCTGCAAATAAAATACATATATGCAATATAGCAAAGGAAGTTTTTAATCGCATTGAGGTTATTTGAAGTATGCATAAGGTTATAAATGGTATCTATGCATAAGGAGTGCACCCACACACACACACACACATACATAGATAGACAGATAGAACTTGAGCATAATGGACGACTTTGATATTCAAATAGGGAAATTATAATAAGTTTTGGACAAACCATTACTATATGCTTGAGAACATTTAAATAGATACCCAGACCTTTTTCGAATTTGTCACAGTACGCCACCCATGGTTATGGGCCAATATTTATGGGGTCAAATGGTCCACGACTTTTTTATTGAAACTTAATATATATAACAGTATACCCCAGAGAATAAAAATATCACGAAAGTCAAAGTACAATAGTGATTGGGTATTATATGATCGTCCCCATCTGATTAGATTGCTCACTCCGCCCACTGGTTTAAATTTATTATGGATTATATTTCCAGTCCTAAAACATCTACGGAATAAAAGTCCCGCCTACTAAAACCCTTCATGTTATGACTGATTACTATTGGTGGATGTGTGTTCTGGCTCAAAATCTTTAGTTTCATGTTTTTACAAAAACAAAAAAACATGCTGCTAGAGTGGTATAATAATGTCTAAACTAAACCTCTTATTTAATTTTTTATTTTATTTTTTTTTTTAATTTTCATATATTAAATATTTGTGTATTACATACAACGAGTTGTTGATTTATAAATACAACTCAGACTCATTAATTTTCCGCATATACAGCGAAATAATGATACCAGATTGGTTACAGGCTTATTAATTTCCGTGCGCAAAACTAAATCCCCTTATTCAAAATAGCGAAATTTTAAAATATTTTTACCTAGCATATGTCTGTATTTGTACATTTCTAATATAAATTTTTATCTACTATTATTTTCTCTTTCCTATATTTCCAACAACACCAACAATATAATTCTTGCATGCTTTGCTGATGATGATAATGTCGATGCAAACAAAATAAAAATCAAATGCCTGCTTTGGATAATGGATTTGGATGCAATGTGACGCCCCACATCTATATGTAAAATAAACGATTATGAATATCAAATACAACTCACACACACACACACACATGACACCAACAACAACAACAACTTGCCAATGTTTTGAATCACACACAGGGATTCGGATTTGTTACCTTTGCAAATAGTGCCGATGCGGAAAGAGCACGTGAACGTCTACATGGTACCGTGGTTGAGGGTCGAAAAATTGAGGTGGGTGCATGTTTTGTTTATATTTATATTATTGATATTATTATATGTATATATATATATATATATTATTTTATAATTAAATTGCTTAAATTATGAAAATTTCATAATGAATTGTTGCATGTTGGGGGAATGATGGAGAATTTTATAGATAAATGTATTTTATTTTGCATCGAAATGGTTAAAAAAATAGAAAACATATATAAATACGAAAACATATATAAATACGTTGTTACATCGAAAATACAAGGTCTTATCGCCATCCATTTTTTTAAGTATTTATTTATTCATCAAGGCAATCCCTCTCTGATATAATGCACTTATTCCAGCGAGTTTTCCAATACTCCAAATACTTCGAAATCTGCTTTTTGGTATGGAGGGTATATTAATGTTGTTTTTCCGTTTGTAACTCATCGAAATTATCATGTCTGCGGTCTGTTGTAAACACTCTTTTTGTCTGCAGGCAGGTCAAGGTTGGGTGCCACCCAATTTTCGGTATATTAGGGTTCTTGAGTGCGCTCTTTAAACAAATTCACTGAAATTTGGTACAATAGGTTCTTATTGGATACCAATATTCTCCACTAAAATGTATAAATATAAGCCCACTTTTTCTTGTAGCTCCCATATAACGGTGCCCCCAATGTTCGGCATTTTGGGGTTCTTGAGTGCGCTTTTTAAACAAATTCACTGAAATTTAGAACATTGGGTCCTTATTGGGTACCAATACTCTCCACTAAAAATTATAACAATCGGTTATTTTTTCTGGTAGCCCCCACCGTTATATGGGGCTACCAAATAACGGTAATCCCAATTTTTGTGGTTCTTGAGTGCCCTTTTAAACAAATTCATTGAGATTTGGTACAATAAGTTCGTAGGTGGTAACCAATATTCTCCACTAAAATTTATAAATATAGGTCCATTATTTCTGGTAGCTCCCATATAACGGTACCCCAAATTTTCGATATTTTGGGGTTCTTGAGTGCATTTTTCAAACAAATTCTCTCAGTCCAAATTTCTCCACTAAAACTTATAAACATAGGACCACTATATTTGGTAGCCCCCATATAAGGGTAATCCCAATATTTTAACCAAATTCGCCGAAATTTG
Organism: Musca vetustissima; assembly: GCF_032173495.1. NCBI lineage: Eukaryota > Metazoa > Arthropoda > Insecta > Diptera > Muscidae > Musca > Musca vetustissima. The sequence continues at coordinate 167 of NW_026876873.1, read as the reverse complement.
GTGCACTGGGTTCTTATTGGGTACTAATACTCTCCACTAAAAATTATAACAATCGGTCCACTCTTTTGGTAGCCTCCATATAACGGTGCGCCCAATTTTCGAAATTGTGGGGCTTTTGATCTGTTTTTCAATCGAATTCACAGTAACTTGGCACTTTGCTTTCTTAT